>NC_083379.1:22927400-23233200 GCF_031755915.1 Ziziphus jujuba
AATTCCTAATTCAAAATAAAGGAATTAATTAATCCAAATTACTTTAGGAAACTAGAAAAAATTAGGCACTTTCCTTTTCTCTACTTTCTTTTTCTCCACACTTTGAGTCCAGTTTTGAATTAATTTTTTTTAGGGTTTTTGATTTGTAATCTTAGCCTATTTAAAGGCTTATTTTCAATGAGAAATTAGGCTGGAATTTTATACAGAAAATTATTTGTGAGATTGAATTCTATTTGTTCTTTTGAACACCTAAAACACCATTAGGGAATGAGTGTTTTAGTTTGACTTATCAATAGGCCTTCCATCACCTATTGTGGCATCTTCATTATATACTAAGGTTTCTAATCACAGGTTGGTTAGGGGTCAAGGTGACCATTAGAACTTGAACATAATTAGATCTGGGCTAATATAATACGGGTTTAGGAGCAGGTCGTCCTAGGGTCGTATCACTAATAGTGGACTAATGAGCAAAACACCTGAAGGAGAGTAGGTGACGAATTGATTACTACATGGCGACAAATGAAAGGAGCCATGAGGAAGCAATTTGTACTATCACACTATCATAGGTTGCTGCATCAACGACTTCAATCTTTATCCCAAGGAAATAGGTTCGTGGAGGATTATTATAAGGAGATAGAGGTGCAGATGATGAGGTTAAGTATGAATAAAGATAGGGAAGCAACCATGGCAAGGTTTTTAGGTGGCTTGAATCGAGAGATAGCCAATCAACTAGAATTGCAACAATATGTGGAATTGGAAGATATGTTGCATGTGGTTATTAAATTAGAGCATCAATTCAAGGGGAGGGGTGTAAGCTCATAGTTTGGGGGAGTTTCAAACAGCGGGAGGTCAAATCCAAGTGCTTTGAGAAGCAATCTCACCTTTGAAGCAAGATAAAAACCAAAGCTAGGTAAGGAGAGCTTCAGTCAGCCAAAGAAGGATGTAAAAGCCGAATCTGTCCAAGCACCAAATAATGAGGTAAAATCTGATCCTAAACCTTCAAAATCTAGAGAAATTGTTTGTTTTAAGTGCCAGGGATGAGGACACATCGCTAGCCAATGTCCAAATAGAAGAATCATGGTGGAAAAGGGCAATGGTGAGCTAGAATTGGAAAGTGAGGAAAGTGAAGATGAAGCCGAGCAAGAAAAGAAGACTTTGAGGATGAAGCCGAAACCTTGCACGCATCCAATGCCGAATTAAATTTGGTTTCTGGGAGAGTGCTGGCTGTATACAAAGATGAGGATCAAGTTCAAATAGAAAACATCTTCCACACCCGATGTGAAATCCAAGGTAAGATTTGTAGTATGATTATTCATAGCGGAAGTTGTACAAATGTAATTAGTAACATTGTGGTTCATAAATTAGGCTTAACAACTATTAAACATCTAGAACCATATAGATTACAATGGCTTAAAGATAGTGGTGAGATGAAAGTGAATAAACAAGCCAAAGTAAAATTTACCATAGATAAATATATGGATATTATTTTGTGTGATGTTGTGCCTATGTATGCCGAACATATTCTATTAAGTAGACCATGGCAATTTGATAAAGATGCTATTCATTATGGTCAAAAGAATTGTATTGTTTTTAAGTTCAAGGGAAATAAGGTCAAGCTGAAGCCATTGACTCCCAAGGAAGTATATAGAGACCAATTGCAAATATGACAAAGGAGGGAGGCCGAAAAACTAAAGGAGAAAGCTAGTATGGCACCTACGGCTTCACCATCCATCCAAGAAGGTAAGTTCGAGTTTTCTATTCAAGGTAAGCATTCTAAGACTCAAATCAAGAGGAAAGACCATGAGAAAGTATAGAGTGGAGTGGAAAAAATAGAGAAAGTTGAGAGGCTTAGTGAGAAACCCAAGAGAGAGGAAGAATGCATGGTGGTCGAGAGTGAGAAAGGACAAGAAAGAAAAGAGAGGAAAAGTAAAAAAATTTATTGGAGTTTTGAGGATGTTAATAAGGCTATCTTGGGTAAGAAACCATTGATATTCATGATTTATAAAGATAATTATTTTAATGATCATGCTAACTGATGTGATTCCGCCCGAGCCGGCACAACTGACAACCCGCTGGGGTGTTGACTCGATACGTATGAAGACCGGACCAATCACTAGGGCTCAAGTTAAGAAGTTTAAGGAAAATATTGCTGCTTTTATCCAGGGAATAATTCATACTCAAAAGGGCTTGTCCATATCCAAAGAGCCAAGACTTATCCTAACCATACAAGTGGTGGAAGCCGATACGGACCCGGGTACCAGTTTTGGTGCAAATATGGACAACGGGCAGAATGAAATGGTTCCAACTCTTTATGGATTCAATACATATGTGTAAGAGGATATGGAATCAATTCAAGCAGCTTCCAAGGCATTCAAAAAGGGTTTGTACGGACAGCTTCAAATTTGGCCTGTTTTTTACTGTATTTTGTGCTGGTTTTCCTGTATTTTGCTGAGTTGGCTTTTTCTTCCTCTTCCAAGCATGGGGAACGTGTGTGACTTCATATTCAGCTTATTTTTCATCCTAAAAAACATATTGAAGCTGTTTTGGAGTTCAAATTGGTCAAAGATTGGTCAAAGTCAACTTAGTCAAAAAGCTAGTATTTTAGTTTCCTAATTTGATTCTACTTTTTGTTTTAGGAAATTAGTCTTTTATTTTGATTTTTATTTATTTATTTTCTGGAAAAATAAGTTTAGAAAATTTATTATTTTAGTATTTTAATTGTAAATTAATTAATTCCTAATTCAAAATAAAGGAATTAATTAATCCAAATTAGTTTAGGAAACTAGGAAAAATTAGGCACTTTCCTTTTCTCTACTTTCGTTTTCTCTACTTTCTTTTTCTCCACACTTTGAGTCCATTTTTGAATTAATTATTTTAGGTTTTTTGCTTTGTAATCTTAGCCTATTTAAAGGCTTATTTATTAATGAGAAGGAAGCTTGAATTTTATACATAAAATTATTTGTGAGATTGAATTCTCTTTGTTCTTTTGAACACCTAAAACACTATTAGTGAATGAGTGTTTTAGTTTGACTTATCAATAGGCCTTCCATCACCTATTGTGGCGTCTTCATTATATACCAAGGTTTCTAATCACAGGTTGGTTAGGGGTCAAGGTGACCATTAGAACTTGAACGTAATTAAATCCGGGCTAATATAATACGGGTTTAGGAGCAGGTCATCCTAGGTTCGTATCATTTGGTATCAAAGTCAAATTTTGTTCAGGTTTGATCTATCTTTGTTTGCTTTATTTATTTTTGTGTTAATCTGTAATTTTAGCATTAGGTTAAGGTTGCTTCTATCATCATACACGTTCTGCATCATTAAAAAAAAAAAAACAAAAAAAAAATCATTCCTAGTTGAATTAGGTTTCCTAGTTTTATCGTATTTTTGTTTCCTAGTTTGTTGGTTGTTTTCAATCATTGTTCTTGTTGATTTTGGTTTTTTTTGATTTTTATTTGCTGTTTGAGTCTTAAATATTTGCATTCATATATTCAAAAAATAAAAAATAAAAATTTGAAGAGTGGGGTTTGTGGAATTAAAAAATAAAATAAAATTGCACAATTTGAATTTTTGATTGAGAGGTCACGGGTTGGTGTTTGTTTTGGAGTTGGAATTGCAATTTTGGTTATTATTCTTGCTACTACAGTTGTTTATGTTCTGTGAGTGAAAAAAAAAAAGAAGAGGTAAAGCCGAAGAAAAAAAAAATTTCGGGTTTGTTGAATTTGGTGTTGAAATTTGAGTTTGGGAACTTGTTTGATTTGGAGATTTGATTTGTGATATTTTGAGTTTCTGGAGAATTATTTTGTTGGATTTTTGAATTGTGGGTGCTTAAATTATTTGGATTAAAATTAGTTAAAGAATTTGATACAAAACTTGAATTACAAGAACAACAACCAACACTTTTCTATATTTTTGTTCTCTTTGATTCTTGTTCGTATTTGAATTTCTTTTTCTAGAATTTTATTCTTGAACTCATAATCTATTACCATCTGGTCCAGTTCTTCAAAATTCCAAAGTTTTCTCATTAATTTGCTTTATTTCATCTAGAAAACCCGAAAACTAGGTTTTGTTGAATTCCTTCGGTATTGCCTATTTTTTTTGTGCTACTGTTTTGTTGATAAGTTTAATTAAAACATACTTGTGATCTAATTTCTGTTTTTTGGGTGTTTTAATTATAACTTTGAGATAATTCATTGAGAGGAAAAAGGCAAGAGAGTGTGAGCATGAAAGAGGGTTAAAAGCCGAAATTAGTGTGCAAACACGAGTGTCAAGTTCTTATATTGAGTGAAACACTTAAGGGAGTGAATCTGGTGGGAATTTATTTTATTTTTGTATTATTCATACTAACATGGTAGATTCAAGGGTGAGAAGAGGAGATCCACCTTTGAGAATTAATGAAGAGGAGTCCATAGTTAAAGGTGATTACCGAGCTACGGGGAGTGGTGAGCAAACAGACATGAGGGCTATATTGGAGCAATTACAGCAGATGAATGCCCGATTTGACCATTTAAATCAAAAGATGGATAGGTTAGAAACATCCCAAGGAGTGCCCAATATAAGGTTAGATGCTAATGGAGGTCGAGGGTGACCAAGAGAGGAATTCGGGGGAAGTAACTATGGAGATGGCTTGGATGAGGGGTTTGATGAAATTTTTGAACCTCAAGAAAGACTAATCCATGGGAGACCAGCAAGGAACAAAGATGATGATCTAGGGAATATCAAGGTAAACATCCCACCATTCATGGGTAAAAGTGATCCGGAAGCATATTTGGAATGGGAGGAGAGAATGGAGATGATCTTTGATTGCCACAACTATTCGGAGGCCAAGAAGGTGAAGATGGCAGCAATGGAGTTTGGTCATTACGCACTCCAATGGTGGACCAATGAGCAAAACACCCGAAGGAGAGTTTGTGATGACTTGATCACTACATGGCGCCAAATGAAGGGAGCCATGAGGAAGGAGTTCGTACCATCGCATTATCATAGGTTGCTGCATCAAAGGCTTCAATCCCTATCTCAAGGAAGTATGTCTGTGGAGGATTATTACAAGGAGATGGAGATGCTTATGATGAGATTAAACATGAATGAGGGTAGAGAAGCGACCATGGCAAGATTCCTTGGAGGTTTGAATCGTGAGATAGCCAACCAATTAGAACTGCAACAATATGTAGAATTGGAAGAGATGTTGCAAGCATGGGCAACGTGTGTGACTTCATATTCAGCTTATTTGGCATCCTACAAAGCATATTAAAGCTGATTTGGAGTTCAAATTGGTTAAAGATTGGTCAAAGTCAACTTAGTCAAAAAGCTAGTATTTTAGTTTCCTAATTTGATTCTACTTTTTGTTTTAGGAAATTAGTCTTTTATTTTAATTTTTATTTATTTATTTTCTGGAAAAATAAGTTTAGGAAATTTATTATTTTAGTATTTCAATTGTAAATTGATTAATTCCTAATTCAAAATAAAGGAATTAATTAATCCAAATTAGTTTAGGAAACTAGGAAAAATTAGGCACTTTCCTTTTCTCTACCTTCGTTTTCTCTACTTTCTTTTTCTCCACACTTTGAGTCCGATTTTAAATTAATATTTTTAGGGTTTTTGCTTTGTAATCTTAGCCTATTTAAAGGCTTATTTATTAATGAGAAGGAAGCTTGAATTTTATACAGAAAATTATTTGTGAGATTAAATTCTCTTTGTTTTTTTGAACACCTAAAACACCATTAGTGAATGAGTGTTTTAGTTTGACTTATCAATAGGCCTTCCATCACCTATTGTGGCATCTTAATTATATACCAAAGTTTCTAATCACAGGTTGGTTAGGGGTCAACGTGATCATTAGAACTTGAACATAATTAGATCTGGGCTAATATAATACGGGTTTAGGAGCAGGTCGTCCTAGGTTCGTATCACTAACTTTGAAGAACTTGAATTGCCAAGTTCAATTCTTTCTCTTTTGCAAGATTTTGAAGTTACATTTCCAGTTGAAATTCCAAATGGATTACCACCTATTAGAGGGATTGAACATCAAATTGACTTTGTTCTGGGGGCTTCCATGCCAAATAGACCTGCATATAGAAGTAATCCCTAGGAGACAGAGGAGGTACAAAGGCAAGTAAGTAAGTTACTTGATAAAGGGTACATTCGTGAAAGTATGAGTCCATGTGCTGTTCTTGTTTTGTTAGTGCCTAAAAAAGATGGTTCTTAGAGAATGTGTGTTGATTGTAGGGCTATAAATAATATCACCATCAAATATAGACATCCAATTCCTAGATTAGATGATATGCTTGATGAATTGCATGGTGCTTGCATGTTTTCTAAAATTGATCTTAGGAGTGGATATCATTAAATTAGGATAAAAGAAGGTGAAAAATGGAAGACCACATTTAAGACTAAATATGGACTGTATGAATGGTTAGTCATGCCTTTTGGATTAACTAATGCACCTAGTACCTTTATGAAGCTTATGAATCATATTATGTGTATATTTTTTGGTAAATTTGTGGTTGTGTATTTTGATGATATTTTAGTGTATAGCCGAAATCTTGATAAGCATGTAGAATATCTTAGGCAAGTTTTAAATATTCTTAGGAAGGAAATATTATTTTATAACATGAAAAAGTGTGATTTTTGCAAAGATGAACTAGTTTTCCTAGGATTTGTAGTAAGTGCTGCAGGTATTAAAGTTGATCAATCTAAAGTTCAAGCCATCCAAGATTGGCCGACACCAACATCTATCATGCAAGTGAGGAGCTTTCATGGTTTGGTTAGTTTTTATCGAAGATTTGTCAAGGACTTTGGCACCATCACAGTGCCTTTGAATGAAGTTGTAAAGAAAAATGTTGGCTTTAAATGGGAGGAAGTACAAGAAAAATCTTTTCATTTGTTGAAAGAAATATTATGTAATGCATCTTTACTAATTTTGCCAAATTTTTCTAAGACTTTTGAAATTTAGTGTGATGCTTTGGGTGTAGGTATTGGAGCTGTACTAATGTAAGAAGGAAGGCCCATTGCCTACCTTAGAGCCTCAAGATCGGGTGCTCAGTTTCAGTAGACTAGTTTTTAGCAAACTGATGGGTACAAAGTACAGGATATATAGGCAAGCCAGACTTTAGTCAGTTTTACAAACACTAGATTGTAATCTGCATCCACAATCATAGGCAAAGGTCCGAGGGGACAACCACTTATCAAACCAAGGTATATGCTATGACTTGGCAGAAGACATAGGTCACCTCTGATGTTGTGACATGTACATTGTTTATCCTTGGTAGTTATGCATGTATTTTATTGGCTCAAGGACCACAAGCTTTTTTGTTTCATGTGAATATGTTGCACAAGTTGGGATGACTCTAGTTCCTTTAGGGTGTCACCTAGAAATTTCCACACCCACCAAAGGGTTCTCTTGACCTAGTCAAATGTTCAAGGGTAGTTATTTTCATTTCATCAAAATTAAGATCTTGATATAATAACCTGGTTTAGACCAAGAATGGTTTATACATTTTGGTGATGTTTTGTGGGACAAGTTATTCAGAACTAAGTTGAGAATTTCATAAGGTAGTTTTGTGATATTTACTTTTGGCGATGACAATCTCGAGGATTATGTCAGGTTTTATAAACAATCTAAAGCCTTATATTAGAATAGGTATGAAAAATTTTGTTTTATGACTTTGATAAATTTGGTGAAAAGAATGATTTTTGTTGAGGTTAAGAAAAATGAATAATCAATGAGAAACAAGATCTTATAATTGCAAGTACTAGGAGTGTAGTCGAAGGCAAAAAGAACAATCACAGTTTTAACTTTATGACACTGGTATTTGGTTTGAGGAAATTAGAATTAAGTTCTAAGTTTTCCTTTTGATTTGATGGATGGATTTTTGGAAGAGTTACGAGTTGTACCAGAGTGATATTTATAATTAAGAGATGACTTTGGAGCTGATGTTGAAATATATGTTCTTGTATGATTTTATTTAGGAGTTTGGTAGTTTTCTCTTGCTACTATTAAAGTCAAGGTGGATTGGTTGTTGATCACTCTATCAGAGGTCGGTTCTTATTTTTGGATTAATTATGGAGATATGAAAGTTTGTCCGATATTGTAATTAGGATATTCGAAGGGTTGACTTTTGTTTTGTAAAGTTAAAAGTGTTATACTTCTACAGTTGAAAATTAAGTGCTTAGTAGTTTGTATTGTGGTATTAGTGTTTTCCAAGTATGAGCTTCGTTGGATTGAGTACGATCTCGAGGACAAGTAGTTTCTGCCAATGAAAATTTCTTGGATTCTCAAAAAGTTAAAGCTATGCAGGTTTGCGAACGACTAGACCATGTGGAGACAATAATATTACATGTTTGATAATAAGATATGAAATTTCGAGGATGAAATTTTTATAAATGGGTAGATTGTAATATCCAGACCTGAAAAATACCTAAATTTTTGAAACTTTGACGAGGTTTGACCAACTGGACCGTTGGTGGGTCTCAAATTTAACTTTTTATATGGTCAATATTTTAGTTTGACTGGTATACCATTATGTAGAGCACATTGATACAAGTTCACAAACTGGCGGCACACCAAATTCTGAATTATCGATAAAAATATATGGTTTTGAAAAGTTTTAAACATCAGTTTTATATCAATATCCAACTCAGTCCTAGATTTTTGTCTGCTAGTAACCCAAGGCTTTACATAAATGTTGGGAAGCATGTCCAATAGGGAACAAAACCCAAAATCCATTCTATCCCCCAAACTAGAGAAACCTCTCCCAAGACCCACAGGGTTGTACCGGGTTAACCCAAACCCGTTTAGTACCCAAATGGGTTCATTGTCATTTTCTCAAAATTTTGGCCACCATTTATCTAGATGCACAGCCATTAATGTTACCCACCTCTAGGTGGTCAAACAAGCCAAATTTCCAGCCTAACTACCGACCTACACACCTGTATCGGCTTTTGAGGCCAGTGTTGAAAAGGTATTAATCCTGCCACCTTGTGCAAGCCAAAGTCCACCAAGATTTGCACCATCTTTCTTTCTTCACAAGAAATATTTTGTTGAATGCCTTAAAGAGATATTTATGTCTATGTTTTATGTTCCTTTTAATGTTTTTTGAATGCCTAAGTTTTGTTGTATTTAGCTTAGGAATTTTCTCTCTGGTGGGTATTGATTTCGTTTTGTGAAATGGCCACCTGCTGGAAATTATGTTTCCAGCAACATAGGTCCATTTTGGGGGCTAATGTATTTTTGGTTTTTTGAAGCAGGTTATGGTTTTTTGATATGTTGTAATAGACATATAAAATAATATATAGCAAAAATAATGACTTAAAAAGGACTTTAACAAGTTGGCATAACTGCTGAGATATGCATGCTACAAGTTGGCATAACTGCTGAGATTTCCAGTAGCTATGGGCCATGGGTTTGAGAAGAATTAGAGGCCCTATCCAATTCCTTTGGGCTTGGGCTTTTCCAAATTTCATCGTCAGTACTTTAACATGCCAATGTCAAAATTCAATCAATTTTGATGAAGATATCCCAGCCTTCCATCAGGTCAAAGGAGCTTTACCTGATTTGGAAGGAGATAGTTTTTAGAATTTAAATTCTCACCAACCTTTAGCATCTTTGTACACTTACATGTGCAGCTTGCATTTAAACGTTTTGTACCCAATTATTGGGTGGGAAATTTGTATTTTTTGAATTTTAAAGACTTCTATTTGATCTCACATGCATTTCACATGTGTGAGATAAGTTTTGTACCAATATAATACAACAATGAAATGAAAAACAAAATTATTGTGCTGTCTTCTTTGTGTGGCCTACTCTTAACATATTCTTTTCTTCTTCTTCTTCCCAAACAAAAACCCTAATAAACACAAAAATCACCTAAACACCAAACCAAAAATAAGATTAAGGGTTGTGCATAAGACTAACACCTTGTGTACAACATTCTTGGCTAAGTGAACCCAAAACCATACCAAACTCCAACATGGTATCAGAGCTTTGTTTGAACCATTGAGGGAGCTTTTGAGCTTTCTATCTAGCGTATTTTCTTGTGAGAGAACCCCCCATTTCATTCTTTTCACCTTTGGTTTGAAGTGGTAAAGAAATCTAGCTAGAAAACTCACTAAAAATCCAACCCAAGAGTTACTTTCTTCAAAATATGGTTTTGTGTCATGGCTTCTCAAAGTTTTGCAGCACCCACTGCACCAATATTTGAGGGCCAAAACTACTCCATTTGGCGTATAAAAATGAAAGCTTACCTACAAGCCTTTGGACTTTGGGATGAGATGTAAAAGGGTTACGAAGTTGAGAAGTTGAGAGCAAATGCCACACAAGCACAAAGACCTGGCATGAGATCGAGATAGCCAAAGGATTCAAGGCCTTAACAGTCTTCCATTCTTCAGTGAGTGACTCCATCTTCATTACAATCATGTCCTGTACAAGTGCAAGAGAAGTTTGGTTAAAGCTGCAAGAAGAATTCCTTTTCAAGGAAACATTAAGACTAGACAAATGCAAGTTTTAAACTTAAGATGAGAGTTTGAAACAATTAGAATGAAAGAAAATGAGTTGGTTAAGGACATCATAGATAGACTACCAAAGGTTGTGAACCAAATTAGAGTCCTTGGAGAGCCATTTTGATGCGAATCCGCCTAAACCTGCTCAACCGACAACCCGCTGGGGTGTCGACCCGATACAGATGAAGACCGGGCCAATCACTAGAGCTCAAGCTAAGATGTTTAAGGAAAATATTGCTGCTTTTATCCAGGGAATAATTAATACTCAAAAGGGCTTGTCCATATCCGAAGAGCCAAAACCTATCCTAAGCATACAAGTGATGGAGGTTGGTATGGACCCGGGTAACGGTTTTGGTGCACAAATGGAGATCGGGCAGCATGAAATGGTTCCAAAACTTTATGGATTCAATTCATAAGTCTTCTAAGTCATGAAATCAAGTCAAGGCAGCTTCAAAGGCAAACAAACAGGTGGTGTACGTATGGGTCCAAGATTTGCCAATTTTGCTGTATTTTGTGCTGGTTTTATTGTATTGTGTTGAATTGGCTTTTTCTCTTTCTTACAAGCAAGGGCAACGTGTGGGACTTCATATTCAGCTTATTTGACATCCTAAAAAGCATATTGAAGCTGATTTGGAGTTTAAATTGGTCAAAGATTGGTCAAATTCAACTTAGTAAAAAAGCTAGTATTTTAGTTTCCTAATTTGTTTTTACTTTTTGTTTTAGGAAACTTCCATTACTTTTTAGTTTTTATTTTTTTATTTGCTGGACAAATAAGTATAGGAAATTTCTTATTTTATTATTTTCATTGTAAATTAATTATTTTCTAATCCAAAATAAAGGAATTAATTAATTAGAATTTAAATTTAGGAAAGTAGGAAATTCGACCACTTTAGGAAAGGTTATTGTATAGCCAGTTTTGCTTATGTCATCTAGGGTATATTGTGTGAATTTTCCAGCCTATTTAAAGGCTTTTTTTTTATCAATAATAATCAGTACATTATTCATATAGAAAATTAATTGTGAGAATGAATTCTCTTTATTCTCCTTGAACACCTAAAACACCATTAGTGAATGAGTGTTTTAGTTTGACTTATTAATAGGACATCCATCACCTATTGTAGCGTCTTCATTATATACCAAGGTTTCTAGCCACAGGTTGGTTAGGGGTCAAGGTGACCATTAGAACTTGAACATAATTAGATCCGGGCTAATATAATACGGGTTTAGGAGTAGGTTGTCCTAGGTTCGTATCACATTGACTAACCAAAGGGTTGTAGAGAAGTTATTGGTGAGCTTATCCAAAAAATTTGAAGCTTAGATTTATTCCTCTGAGGAATCAACAAATCTTAATGAGATTACATTAGGTTAGCTTATCAATGTCCTTTAAGCAACTGAATAAAGAAGAGCCATAAGAAAGGAGGAGTCTTTGGAAAATGCTTTTAATCTAGTCAAACCAAAAAGAAGAACAAAAAGAGCAATAAGAAGAACAAAGGAGGAACTAGCTATGGAGGTTTCAACAACAATAACAACAATTTCAACAACAACAAGAAGGAGGACAACAACATAATCATGGGGGTTTTCCATCATGCCCCCACTGCAAGAAGTGTGGACATGTGCCAAACAAAGCTTTTGGAGACCGGATGCAACCTGTGATAAGTGTGTACAAAGAAGACATGTTGGTAAAGTATGCAAGCAAGGAAGGCAATAAGCAAATGTGGTATATGAGGATGCTGAGACTTTATTTGTCGCTACATGTCTTAAAGCTACAAGTAGTGGTCTTGCTTTGTTGGTAGATAGTGGTTGCTCATACCACATGTGATGCGAATCCGTCTGCGCCCGCACAACCGACAACCCGCTGGATTGCTGACCCGATACGGATGAAGACCGGGCCAATCACTAGGGCTCAAGCTAAGAGGTTTAGGAAAAAATTTGCTACCTTTATCCAAGGGGTAATTCATTCTTAAGAGAAATTATCCATACCCGAAGATCCAAGACTTGTTTTGGGCATACAAATGGTGGAAGCCAATAAACACTCGGGCAGCGGTTTTGGTGCATTTATGGAGTCCGGGCAGCAAGAAATGGCTCCAAATCTTTATGGATTCAATAAATATCACTAAGAGGTCATGGAAACAAGTCAAGGGAGAAGTAAAACCAACTTGTACGACTTATACAAACAGCTTCAAAATTTGGCCGAAAATTGCTGTATTGCTTGCTGGCTTTATTGTATTTTGCTGAGTTGGTTTTTTCTCTTTCTTCCAAGCAAGGGAAGTGTGTGAGACTCCATAATAAGCTTATTTGGCATCCTAAAAAGCATATTGAAGCTGATTTGGAGCTCAAATTGGTCAAAGTCAACTTAGTCAAAAAGCTAGTATTTTAGTTTCCTAATTTGATTCTACTTTTTGTTTTAGGAAATTACCATTACTTTTTTATTTTTATTTATTTATTTGATGGAAAAATAAGTTTAGGAAATTTATTATTTTATTATTTTCATTGTAAATTAATTAATTTCTAATTCAAAATAAATGAATTAACTAATCCAAATTAGATTACAAAAGGAGGAGACTTTCGGCCATATTAGGATTCTTCATTGCGTGGCCGGTTTTTCCTTTTTGTTTTAGGGTTTTATTTTATTTTCTCTTAGCCTATAAAAGGGCTTGTTTTTGAGGAAGAACGCAATAATATTCAAAATTTATTTTGTGAGATTGAATTTCTCTTTGTTCTTTTGAACACCTAAAACACCATTAGAAAGTGAGTGTTTTAGTTTGACTTATCAATAAGACTTCCATCACCTATTGTGGCGTCTTCATTACATACCAAGGTTTCTAATGACAGGTTGGTTAGGGGTCAAGGTGACCATTAGAACTTAAACATAATTAGATCCGAACTAATATAATATGGGTTTAAGAGCAGGTCGTCCTAGGTTCGTATCAACATGACTTTTGAAGAATCCAACTTTGTGGAGCTTGATCGATCCTACAAGACAAGGGTAAATATTTGGAATGGAAGCTTCATGGACGTAGACGAAAGAGAAGGCATCTCATTGAACACTAATAAAGGTACAAAACTTATCCTAAATGTTCTAAGTGTGCCTTCATTGTGTGAAAACTTTTTGAGTATTGCACAATTGGTTGAAAAGGAATGTGTTTTGAACTTTGGTTGTGATGGTTATTTGATATTGTATGCTTTGGAAATGAGGTGTTTAAAGTTGCCTTGAAAGATAAAAATTATAGGTTGAATTTACTAGATAGTGAACAAGCTTTGAGAAGTAAAGTTGAGTCCATTTCTCAACTTTGGCATAAAAGGCTTGGTCACTCTAGTTATGGTGCAATGAAGAATACAATTGCTTTGGTGAATGGTATGCCTTTGATTGGTGCATGGAGAGCCAAGGAGAACTTGTTCATTCGGATGTGTGTGGTCCCATGAGTGTGTCTTCCTTGAGTGGTTGTAGCTACTTTCTCATTCTTTTTTATGACTACTATAGGATGTGTTGGGTTTATTTTCTCACACATAAGTCACAAGTTCTAGAAAAATTTACGAAATTCAAGAAGTTGGTTTGAAATCAAAGTAGGTCCACTTTGAAATGCTTGAGGATTGACAATGGTGGTGAATATACGATCCTAGCTCTTGAAGATTTTTGTAAAGAAAGTGGTATAATTCATGAATTTACCACATGATACACACCACAACAAAATGGTATGTGTGAGAGGAAGAATAGAATATTAATGGAGATTTATGCGAATCCGCCTGAGACCGTTCAACCGACAACCCGCTGGGGTGTTGATCCAATAGAGATGAAAGTGGGGCCGATCACTAGAGCCCAAGCCAAGAAGTTCAAGGACAATCTTGCTGTCTTTATCCAAGTAATAAGTCATAATCAAGAGGGGTTGTCCATATCTAAGGAACCAAGGCCTGTTTTACTCATACAAGCAATAGAAGCCAAAATGGGCTCGGGTGACGTATGAATTGGATCCCCATTCTTATGGGTTCAATTTATATGGTGGATGAGTCATAGAAACCAGCCAAAGAAGCTTCAAAGCCGAACAACATAGTGGTTTGCGCACAAGGGGAAGTGATGCGAATCCGCCCGAACCCGTACAACCGACAACCCGCTGGGGTGCCGATCCGTTACGGATGAAGGTGGGACCGATCACTAGAGCCCTAGCCAAGAAGTTCAAGGACAATATTGCTGTCTTTATACAAGGAATAAGTCATAGTCAAGAGGGGTTGGCCATATCTAAAGAACCAAGGCCTGTTTTACTCATACAAGCAATAGAAGCCAAAACGGGCTCGGGTGGTGGTTTTGGTACATTTTTGGAGTCCGGGAAGCATGAAATGGTTCCAATGCTTTATGGGTTCAATAAATATGCCTACGAGGTCATGGAATCAAGTAAAAATAAGCCTCAAATGCAATCAAAAAGGGCTTGTACGGACAGCATAAACAATTTGGCCGAATTTGCTGTATTACTTGCTGGCTTTACTGTATTTTACTGTATTAGCCTTTTCTTATTTTTCCAAGCATGGGAAACGTGTGGGACTTCATATTCAGCTTATTTTGCATCCTAAAAAGAATCTAGAAGCTGATTTGAAGCTCAAAGAGGTCAAAGATTGATCAAAGTCAACTTGATCAAAAGGCTAGCATTTTTAGTTTCCTAATTTGTTTTTACTTTTTGTTTTAGGAAACTACCATTACTTTTTGGCTTTTATTTGTTTATTTTCTGGACAAATAACTTTAGGAAGGTTTCTATTTTATTCTTTCCATTCTAAATTAATTAATTCCTAATTTAATATAAAGGAATTAATCAATCAAACTTAGATTAGGAAAGGAAGTATAGTTTCGGCCAACTAGGTTTCTTTATGTGTGTGGCCGGTTTTACCTAGGGTTTTTAGGGTTTATTTTGTTTCTTTAAAAGCCAATTTAAAGGTTTATTTTTCAATAAGAATACAACTTTGATTTGATTAAGAAAATACTTGTGAGATTAATTATCTCTTTGTTCTTTAAGAACACCTAAAACACCATTAGAGAATTGGTTGTTTTAGCTTGACTTATCAATAGGTTTTCCATCCCCTATTGTGGCATATACATTATACCAAGGTTTCTAACCATAGGTTGGTTAGGGGTTGAGGTCCATTCCATTAGAACTTGAACTTACTTGAGATCTGGGCTAATATAATACGGGTTTAGGAGCAGGTCGTCCTAGGTTCGTATCATTTGGTATCAGAGCTAAATTTTGTTCAGGTTTGATCTATCTTTATTTGTTTTTGTGTTATTCTGAAATTTTAGCATTAGGTTAAGGTTGCATTCATCCCATACATGTTCTGCGTTTAAAAAAAAAAAAAAATCATTCCTAGTTGAATTAGGATTTCCTAGTTTTACCGTATTTTTGTTTCCTAGTTTGTTGGTTGTTCTTCATCATTGTTCTTGTTGACTTTGGTTTTTGTTGATTTTTCTTTGCTGTTTTAGTCTTAAATATTTGCATTCATATATTCAAAAAAAAAAAAAAGGGTTTGCAGCAACATATATAAAATAAAATAAAAAAAACTGCACATTTGTGTTTATTTGGAGGTCATGGGTTTGGTGCTTGTTTTGGAGTTGGAATTGCAATTTTGGTAATTATTCTTGCTACTGCAGTTGTTTATGTTCTGTGAGTGAAAAAAATAAAATAAAATAAGTAGAGGTAAAGCCGAATAAAATAAATTAAAATAAAAATAATTTAGTTTGTTGGAGTTTGATTTGTTTGCTGGAAATTTGTTGGAGCTGCTGGGTTTTTTTTTTTTGATTATTTATTTGAGTTGCTGGGAAATTATCTTTGCTGCTGGATATTTGGATTTTGGGTGCTTAAATTATTTGGATTAAAATTAGTTAAAGAATGATACGAACCTAGGACGACCTGCTCCTAAACCCGTATTATATTAGCCCGGATCTTTAATTAAGTTCAAGTTCTAATGGAATGGACCTCAACCCCTAACCAACCTGTGGTTAGAAACCTTGGTATAATGAAGACGCCACAATAGGGGATGGAAAACCTATTGATAAGTCAAGCTAAAACAACCAATTCTCTAATGGTGTTTTAGGTGTTCTCAAAGAACAAAGAGATAATTAATCTCACAAGTATTTTCTTAATCAAATCAAAGTTTTAAAGTTCTATTATTAATGAAAAATAAGCCTTTAAATAGGCTTTGAAAGAAACAAAATAAACCCTAAAACCCTAGGAAAAACCGGCCACACAAAGAAGAATTCTACCTTGGCCGAAACTTTCCTATTCCTAAACTAATTTGGATTAATTAATTCCTTTATGTTGAATTTAGGAATTAATTAATTTACAATGAAAATAATAAAATAATAACTTTCCTAATCTTATTTGTCCAGAAAATAAATAAATAGAAACTAAAAATAATGGTAGTTTCCTAAAACAAAAAAGTAGAATAAAATTAGGAAACTAAAATACTAGCTTTTTGACTAATTTGACTTTGACCATTCTTTGACCAAAGTGAGCTCCAAATCAGCTTCAATATGCTTCGTAGGATGCCAAATAAGCTTATTGTGAAGTTCCCCACGTTGCCCTTGCTTGGAAGTATGACAAAAGGTTAATACAGTAAAATACAGTAAAACCCGCGGAGAATACAGCAAATCCGGCCCTTTCCTTCTCCTTGTGCGCAAACCACCTTGTTGGTTGGATTTGAAGCTGCTTTGGCTGGTTTCTATGACTCATCCTCCATATGAATTGAACCCATAAAGATGGGGTTCCAATTCATACAACCCGGCCTCCTTATTAGCACCAAAAACGTCACCCGACCCTGTTTTGGGTTCTATTGCTTGTATGAGTAAAACAGGCCTTGGTTCTTTAGATGTGGGCAACCCCTCTTGGCTATGACTTATTCCTTGTATGAAGACAGCAAGATTGTCCTTGAACTTCTTGGCTTGAGCCCTAGTGATAGGTCCCACCTTCATCTGTATTGGGTCAGCACCCCAGCGGGTTGTTGGTCGAACTGTCTCGGGAGGATTCGCATCAGGATTTGATACAAAACTTGAATTACAAGAACAACAACCAACACTATTCTATATTTTTGTTCAATTTGATTCTTGTTTGAGTTTGAAATTATTTTTCCTAAATTTTATTCTTGAACTCATAATCTACTACCATCTGGTGCATTTTTCAAAAATTCCAACGTTTTCCCATTATTTTGTGTTTTCTTGTATAGAAAAACCGAAAATAGGTATTTTCATTCCGTTCGGTACTTGTTCATTTTTGCTTACTGTTTTGTTGATAAGTTTAATTAAAACATACTAGTGATCTAATTGCTGTTTTGTGGGTGTTTTAATTAGAACTTTGAGATAATTCATTGAGTGGAAAAAGGCAAGAGTGTTTGAGCTTAAAAGAGGGTAAAAGCTGAAACAAGTGTGCAAACACGAGTGTCGAGTCCTTATTTAAGTGAAACACATAAGGGAGTGAAATTGGTAAGTCCTATTTCATTTTTATTGCATTATTATAATAACATGACAGAATCAAGAATGAGGAGAGGAGATCCACCCTTGAGGATCAATGAGGAGGAGTCCGTAGCATTCCATGGCGATGCCCGAGCCACCGGAAGTGGAGACCAAGTGGACATGAGAGCTGTTTTGGAGTCAATATAGCAGGTTAGTGCTCAAGTTGAGCATGTGAATCAAAGAGTGGGAAGACTAGAAGCCTCACAAGGAATGCCAAATACAAGAAATAGGCAAGAATTCCATGAAGGACGAGGCCGAGGACGAGGAGTTCGCGAGAGACCGAGAGAGGAATTTGATGAGGAGCCATTCGGTGGAGACTTTGAGGAAGGTATGGACGAAACTTTTGTTGTCCAAGATAGAGTTAGCCATGGAAGATATAGGAGGGAAGAAACAGATGACAATCTTAGCAATATCAAGATCAACATCTCACCATTCATGGGAAAAAGTGATCCCGAGGCATATTTGGAGTGGGAAGAAAAGATGGAGATGATATTTGACTGCCATAATTATTCAGAGGCTAAGAAGGTGAAATGGGCAACAATGGAGTTTGGCCATTATGCACTCCAATGGTGGACCAATGGGCAAAACACCCGAAGGAGAGTTGGTGATGACTTGATTACTACATGGCGACAAATGAAAGGAGCCATGCGCAAGCAATTCGTACCATCACACTATCATAGGTTGCTGCATCAAAGACTTCAATCTTTATCTCAAGGACATGGATCCGTGGAGGATTATTACAAGGAGATGGAGATGCTTATGATGAGATTGAACTTGAATGAAGATAGGGAAGCAACCATGGCAAGGTTTCTTGGTGGTTTGAATCGTGAAATAGCCAATCAACTAGAATTGTAACAATATGTGGAATTGGAGGAGATGTTGCATGTGGCTATTAAATTAGAGCATCAATTCAAGAGGAGGGGTGTAAGATCATGGTTTGGAGGTGTTTCCAATAGTGGAAGGTCCAATTCAAGTGGCTGGAGGAACAATCCCATCCATGAAAGCAAGCCAAAGCCGAAAGTCAAAGAAGAAAGTTCAAACTGGCCAAGGAAGGAGACTAGAGCCGAATCTGTCCAAGCACCAAAGAATGAGGTAAAATTAGATCCTAAACCTTCTAGAACTCATGATGTTGTGTGTTTTAAGTGCCAGTGAGGAGGAAACATTGCTAGCCAATGCCCGAATAGAAGAATCATGGTGTTAAAGGGCAATGACGAGCTAGAATCGGAAAGTGAAGAAAGTGAGGATGAAGCCAAGCAAGAGGAGGAGGACTTGGAGGATGAACTTGAAACATTGCAAGCATCCAATGCTGAATTGAACTTGCTTTCTAGGAGAGTACTTGCTGCATACAAAGATGAGGATGAAATTTAAAGAGAGAACATCTTCCACACCCGATGTGAAATTCAAGGTAAGATTTGTAGTATGATTATTGATAGTGGAAGTTATACAAATGTAATTAGTAACATTGTAGTTGATAAATTAGGCTTAATAACTATTAAACATCCAGAACCTTATAGATGATAATGGCTTAATGATAGTGGTTAAATAAAAGTGAATAAACAAGCCAAAGTAAAATTTAATATAGGTAGATATGAGGATGTAGTTTTATGTGATATTGTACCCATGATTGCTGGACATATACTATTAGGTAGACCATGGCAATTTGATAAAGATGCTACTCATTTTGGTCGAAAAAATAGTATTGTTTTCAGGTTTAAAGGGAAGAAGGTATTGTTTTCAGGTTTAAAGGGAAGAAGGTAAAGCTGGAACCATTATCTCCTAAAGAGGTTTACAAAGACCAATTACAAATGCAACAAAGGAGAGAAGCCGAAAAGCTCAAGGAAAAAGCAAGTATGGCACCAACGGCTTCACCATCCTTTCAAGAACGTAAGAATGAGGTTGCTGATCAAGGTAAGGTTTCTAAGACTCATATTGAGTGGAAAGATCAAGGAAAGCCAAAAGAGAGGGGAAAGAAAGTGGCAAACCTGAGAGCTTGGAGAAGGAAGGAAAATCCGAAGGTTTGCACCAATCCAAGGGGGAAAAAGAAAAAGAAAGAAAAGAAAGGTCAAGTAGCAACTTTTATTTCAGTTTAGGGGATATTAATAAGGTTATTGAGTTAAGAAACCTTTGTTGGTCATGATTTATAAGGAAAATTATTTTAATGATCAAACGAACATTGAAGAACTTGAATTGCCAAGTTCAATGATTTCTCTTTTGAAGGAATTTGGAGATGTCTTCCCAAATGAAATTCCAAGTGGACTACCATCCAATCAAGAGGGAAAAGGTGAGCTTGCTGTCCAAGGTAAGTCTTCTAATAGTCAAGTTGTGTGGAAAAATTTTAATAAATCCAAGAGTGAGAAATTTGGTGCAAAAGCCGAGAGTGAGGAAGGTGAGATGGCCGTGAGTGAGAAAGGAAAAAGAAGACAAGAAAGGAAAAATATAAATTTTTATCTTGGCTTTGGTAATGTTAATAAAGTAATTATGAATAAGAAATCATTGCTGACCATGAATTTTAAAGATACTTATTTAAAGATGTCTTTATTGCATAGAACTTTATCTACATTATTGAGAGCTTTACTTAGTGGCAATTTGAAAATTTGGGAAATATTGTTTGCCAACTTTAAAAAGTGTAATTTTTACCATAATGAGCATGTATTTCTAGATTTTGTTGTAATAGTGTTTGACCCAGGAGAATTGGTTTGGTTGCACTTATGAAAGGAAAGGTTTCCTAAACAAAGAAAGTCAAAGCTCATGCCGCCTATGGATGGACTTTTTCAAGTTTTGGAGCGGATAAACGACAATGCCTACAAACTTGATCTATCGGGTGAGTATAATGTTAGTGCTACCTTCAATGTTGCTGATTTGTCTCCTTTTGCTGCAGGTGATGACTTTGATTTGAGGACAAATCCTTTTCAAGAGGAGGGGAATGATGTGAATCCGCCCGAACCCGTACAACCGACAACCCGCTGGGGTGCCGATCCGTTACGGATGAAGGTGGGACCGATCACTAGAGCCCTAGCCAAGAAGTTCAAGGAAAATCTTGCTATCTTTATACAAGGAATAATTCATAGTCAAGAGGGGTTGGCCATATCTAAAGAACCAAGGCCTGTTTTACTCATACAAGCAATAGAAGCCAAAACGGGCCCGGGTGGTAGTTTTGGTACCTTTTTGGAGTCCGGGAAGCATAAAATGGTTCCAATGCTTTATGGGTTCAATACATATGCCTAAGAGGTCATGGAATCAAGTTAAACCAGCCTCAAATGCAATCAAAAAGGGCTTGTACGGACAGCATAAACAATTTGGCCGAATTTGCTGTATTGCTTGCTGGCTTTACTGTATTTTACTGTATTAGCCTTTTCTTATTTTTCGAAGCATGGGCAACGTGTGGGACTTCATATTCAGCTTATTTTGCATCCTAAAAAGAATCTAGAAGCTGATTTGAAGCTCAAAGAGGTCAAAGATTGATCAAAGTCAACTTGATCAAAAGGCTAGCATTTTTAGTTTCCTAATTTGTTTTTACTTTTTGTTTTATGAAACTACCATTACTTTTTGGCTTTTATTTATTTATTTTCTGGAAAAATAACTTTAGTAAGGTTTTTATTTTATTCTTTCCATTGTAAATTAATTAATTCCTAATTTAATATAAAGGAATTAATTAATCAAACTTAGATTAGGAAAGGAAGTATAGTTTCGGCCAACTAGGTTTCTTTATGTGTGTGGCCGGTTTTACCTAGGGTTTTTAGGGTTTATTTTGTTTCTCTCAAAGCCTATTTAAAGGCTTACTTTTCAATAAGGATACAACTTTGATTTGATTAAGAAAATACTTGTGAGATTAATTATCTCTTTGTTCTTTAAGAACACCTAAAACACCATTAGAGAATTGGTTGTTTTAGCTTGACTTATCAATAGGTTTTCCATCCCCTATTGTGGCGTCTACATTATACCAAGGTTTCTAACCACAGGTTGGTTAGGGGTTGAGGTCCATTCCATTAGAACTTGAACTTACTTAAGATCCGGGCTAATATAATACGGGTTTAGGAGCAGGTCGTCCTAGGTTCGTATCATAAGAAAGGCCGACATTTGCTGTATTCTTTGCTGTCTTTAATCTCTTTTACTGTATTAGCCTTTTCTCATATTTCTAAGCAAGGGCAACATGAGGAACTTCATAATAAGCTTATTTGGCTTTCCACAAAGACTATTGAAGCTGATTTGGGGTCCAATTAGGTCAAAGAAGGGTCATTATCAACCTAGCTGAAAATTACCATACTTAGTTTCCTAATTTGTTTTTACATTTTTTTTTAGGAAACTATCTTTAATTTTGGATTTGTATTTATTTACTTATTGAAAAAATATGTTTAGGAAAGTTTTTATTTTAGTATTTTGTTTGTAAATTAATTAATTCCTAATTGAAAATAAGGAAATTAATTAATTAGATTAGGAAAAGGAAAGATTCGGTCAAGCTAGAACTCTTCATTGTGTGGCCGGTTTTTCCTAGGGTTTTTAGGATTTATTTTGTTTCTTTCAAAGCCTATTTAAAGGCTTATTTTTAATAAGAATATAACCTTTATTGGATTGAGAAAATACTTGTGAGATTAATTATCCCTTTGTTCTTTGAGAACACCTAAAACACTATTAGAGAATTAGTTGTTTTAGCTTGACTTATCAATAGGTTTTCCATTTCCTATTGTGGCGTCTACATTATACCAAGGTTTTTAACCACAGGTTGGTTAGGGGTTGAGGTAAATTCCATTAGAACTTGAAGTTAATTAAGATCCAGGCTAATATAATACGGGTTTAGGAGCAGGTCATCCTAGGTTCGTATCAGGGATGGCTAGGTGTATGATACATGAAAGAACATGCCAAAGAAATTTTGGACTGAGGCTATCTATACGAGTTCCTACATTCAAAACGGATGCTTCACCAATTCCATTGAAGGAAAGACACCCTATGAGTTGTGGTTTAGAGAGAAACCATTTTTGGAAAATGTAAAACTATTTGGTAGTGTGTGCTTTCTCCATGTTCACTCACACAAGAGAGATAAGCTTGATAAGAAAGCAAATGTTTGTGTCTTGGTGGGATACAATGAGGTTACCAAATGTTTTAGAGTCTATAACCTAGAGACCAAAAAGCTTGTGGTAACTAAAGATGTGAAGGTTGATGAGAATGTAAAATAGGATTGGAGTAAGGATGAGCTATTGGTGAATGAGGATGAGCCATGGTTTGAAGAAGAAAATGAAGAAAGAAATGCTGAAAACAACAACAATGAAGATGACAATTTTGAAGACAATGAGGAGGAGGATGATCTACTCTAAGAAACCGTTGGAACCGATTTGGAGGTTGGTGATTGTGTTAGAGGAGAGAGATCTTTGTTCGAGATTTATGAAAGGTGTAATGTTGTACTTGGTGACCCTACATGTGTGCAAGAGGCTTTGATGAAGAAAGAGTGGAAGGAAGCAATGGATGTGGAAATGGAAATGATTGAGAAGAATGAGACTTGGCCCTTAGTCACTAAATCAAAAAACAAGAAAGCAATTGGTGTCAAATAGATCTTTAGAACCAAATACAATTCGGATGGCACCATTGCAAACACAAGGAAAGGTGGGTGGTCAAGGGTTATGTACAACAAGCTGGTGTTGACTATGGGGAGATGTTTGCACCCGTAGCAAGGATGGAAACCATTAGACTCACCTTGCTTTTTTGGCTACCAAGCAATGGAGCGTGTTTCACTTGGATGAAAAATCAACATTCTTGAATGGTGTGTTGCAAGAAGAAGTGTATGTGAAGTAACCTGAGGGCTATGTGGTTCAAGGGCATGAAGATAAGGTTTATAAACTTCACAAAGCCTTATATGGTCTTAAGCAAGCATCTAGGGATTGGTATGGAAGGATTGATGGCTACTTGCTTTGACATGGCTTTAGGAGGAGCCAAAATGAGCCCACCTTGTATATAAGAATTGAAAGAAGCATGGTAATGGTCTCTTTGTATGTGGATGAGAATCGAAAGAAGCATGGTAGTGGTTTCTTTGTATATGGATAACTTATTGGTCACCGGTGAGGACCCAAGGAAAGTGGAAAAGCGAATGCATGAACTTGAGGAGGAGTTTGAGATGTCTAGCTTGAGTCTCATGAATTAGTTCCTTGGTGGGGAAGTAATGCAATGCCAAAGAGGAATATTTATATCATAAGAAAAGAACATCAAGGAAAAATCATCCACACAATGAAGAGTTCTAGCTTGATCGAATCTTTCCTTTTCCTAATCTAATTAATTAATTCCCTTATTTTCAATTAGGAATTAATTAATTTACAAACAAAATAATAAAATAAAAACTTTCCTAAACTTATTTGTTCAATAAGCAAATAAATACAAATCCAAAATTAAAGATAGTTTCCTAAAACAAAAAGTAAAAACAAATTAGGAAACTAAGTATGGTAATTTTTGGCTAGGTTGATAATGCCCCTTCTTTGACCTAATTGGACCCCAAATCAGCTTCAATAGTCTTTGTGGAATGCCAAATAAGCTTATTATGAAGTTCCTCATGTTGCCCTTGCTTATAAATATGAGAAAAGGCTAATACAGTAAAAGACAGTAAAGCCAGCAAAGAATACAGCAAATGTCGGCCTTTCTTCCCCTTGTGCGCAAACCACTATGTTGTTCGGCTTTGAAGCTGCTTTGGCTCGTTTCTATGACTCATCCACCATATGAATTGGATCCATAAGAATGGGGATCCAATTCATACGTCACCCGGGCCCGTTTTGGCTTCTGTTGCTTATATGAGTAAAACAGGCCTTGGTTCTTTGGATATGGACAACCCCTCTTGATTATGACTTATTCCTTGGATAAAGACAGCAAGATTATCCTTGAACTTCTTGGCTTCAGCTCTATTGATCGGCCCCACCTTCATCTGTATTGGATCAACACCCCAGCAGGTTGTCAGTTGAACAGTCTTGGGCGGATGCGCATCAATTGAGGACTCTCCTTAATGTCTCTAGCAAGATTACCAAGAAGCAGTGTTGAAAAGGTGGTAATCTTACCACCTTGTGCAAGCCAAAATCCTCCAACGTTTGCACCATCTTTCTTTCTTCACAAGAAATATTTTGTTGAATGTCTTAAAGCAATATTTATTTCTATATTTTATGTTCCGTTTAATATCTTTTGAATGCTAATTTTTGTTGTATTTATCTTAGGAATTGTCTCTTTGTTGCGTATTGGTTTTGTTTCGTAAAACGACCATGTGCAGGAAATTATGTTTCCAGCAACATAGGTCCATTGTGGGGGTTGGAGTATTTTAGGTTGTTTGAACCAAGTTATGGTTTTTTGATATGTTGTAATAGATATGTAAAATAAAATATATAAAAAAAATGACACAAAAAGGAGTTGGGAAGCCCAAGATATACATGTTGCAAGTTGGCATAATTGCTGAGATTTCCAGCAGCTATGGGCACAGGTTTGCGAAGAATTAGAGGCTCTATCCAATTTATTTGGACCTGGCCTTCTCTAAATTGCATCCTCTGTGTTTCAACATGGCACATGTTAAAATTTAAGCAATTTGGATGAGGATATCCCAGCCTTCCATCAGGTTAAAAGAGCTTTACCCTATTTGGAAGGAGACAATTTTTAGAATTCAAATCCTCACTAACCTTTACCATCTTTGTACACTTACATGTGCATCTGGTATTTGAATGTTTTGTATTAGATTATTGGGTGGGA
This sequence comes from Ziziphus jujuba, assembly GCF_031755915.1. NCBI lineage: Eukaryota > Viridiplantae > Streptophyta > Magnoliopsida > Rosales > Rhamnaceae > Ziziphus > Ziziphus jujuba. The sequence continues at coordinate 22,953,088 of NC_083379.1, forward strand.
AATTTGTATGTTTTGAATTTTAAAGACTTCTATTTGGTCTCACACATATTTCACATGTGTGAGATAAGTTTTGTACCAATATAATACAACAATAAAACTAAAAACAAAATTATTGTACTGTCTTCTTTGTTTGGCCTACTCTTAGCATCTTCTTTTCTTCTTCCTTCCAAACAAAATGATACGAACCTAGGATGACCTGCTCCTAAAACCCATATTATATTAGCTCGGATCTCAATTAAGTTCAAGTTCTAATGGAATGGACCTCAACTCCTATCCAATCAGTGGTTAGAAGCCTTGGTATAATGTAGACGCCACAATAGGGGATGGAAAACCTATTGATAAGTCAAGCTAAAACAACCAATTCTCTAATGGTGTTTTAGGTGCTCTCAAAGAACAAAGGGATAATTAATCTCATAAGTATTTTCTTAATCAAATCAAAGTTGTATTCTTATTGAAAAATAAGCCTTTAAATAGGCTTTGAAAGAAACAAAACAAACCCTAAAAACCCTAGGAAAAACCGGCCACACAAGGAAGAATTCTAGTTTGGCCGAACCTTTCCTTTTCCTAACCTAATTAATTAATTCCCTTATTTTCAATTAGGAATTAATTAATTTACAAATCAAATAATAAAATAAAAACTTTCCTAAACTTATTTGTTCAATAATTAAATAAATACAAATCCAAAATTAAAGATAGTTTCCTAAAACAAAAAGTAAAAACAAATTAGGAAACTAAATATGGTAATTTTCGGCTATGCTGGTAATGACCCTTCTTTGACCTAATTGGACTCAAAATCAGCTTCAATAGTCTTTTTGGAATTCCAAATAAGCTTATTATGAAGTTCCTCACGTTGCCCTTGCTTGGAAGTATGAGATAAGGCTAATACAGTGAAATACAGTAAAGTCAGCAAGGAATACAGCAAATTCGGCTTTTCTTCCCCTTGTACGCAAACCACCATGTTATTCAGCTTTGAAGCTACTTTGTCTGGTTTCCATGACTCATCCACCATATGAATTGAACCCATAAGAATGGGGATCCAATTCATACAACCCGACCTCCATATTGGCACTAAAAACGTCACTCGAGCCCGTTTTGGCTTCTGTTGCTTGTATGAGTAAAACAGTCCTTGGTTCTTTAGATATGGCCAACCCCTCTTGACTATGACTTATTCCTTGTATAAAGATAGCAAGATTGTCCTTGAACTTCTTGGCTTGTGCTCTAGTGATCAGCCCCACCTTCATCTGTATTGGGTCAGCACCCCGTGGGTTGTCGGTTGAACGGTCTCGGGCAGATTCGCATCACAAAATCCCTAAAAGACCTCTATATCACCGTACCAAAAAGAAACACAAAAATCACCTAAACACCAGACCAAAAATTGGGTTTGTGCACAAGACTAACACCTTGTGTACAACATTCTTGGCCAAGTGAATCCGAAACCACACCAAACTCCAACAGCCGATGGTAGTCATTTGGTGTTTTTCAGCTGATTTGCTAATTTTAAGCCATTTTAGCTAACCCACACCCCTTCCTCCCCCATTTTGATCCTCTGAATCCATTCCCATGCTTCATTTGTCAAAATTTCTCATGGTTTAGAGATCTATCAAAAGAAGGTTTGGCTGACTATTGCGATGAGTTTTATGGCCAATGATTACACTTTTGGATTGAGCTGAGCATACGATTGAATTCTTTATCTCTTGGGCTTTCTATTGACATAAAGTTTGTAAATTTTGGACATCGTTTGATAATTTTTTTATTTTTGGATCAATTAGTTAAATATCAAGTAAAATTGGACTGTGTTTAAATAAAAATTAGTTAAACCGGATAAAATTAAGATTGGATTGGTGTAATTAGATATTAATAGGATCCATTAGAAGGTCAAATTTCAAAGGATTGGCCTTCAGATGAAAAATCCCAATTTTGGATCCTAGGTCCTAATCATGGAGTAATTAGACTGCTAAATGTCCAATTTATATGATTTTATAGTTATAAAATTATTTTTAAGATAGTTGGTATACACTAATGTCTTTAGCTTACTTTTTAGAGCCTGAAAAACATTGTATTATATTACAGGCACTTGTGTTGAGCCTAGAGGCGATCCTGTGGAGGAGCTAGAGTGAACATTGATAGTACTGGTAAGTGGTTATATTTTTAAATAGTTTTGGTATACTTGATGAGAATCCGTCCGTACCTGCACAATCGACTACCTGCTTGGGTGCTGATCCTATACAATTGAAAACTAGACAAATCACTAGAGCTCAAGCCAAAAGATTTAAAGACAACCTAGCTGTCTCAAGAGGGCTTATCAATACCCGAAGATTCAAAGCTTGTTTTAAGCATCCAAGTGGTAAAGGCCGATATGGACCCGGGTAGCTGTTTTAGTGAATTTATGAACTCCGGGCAGCAAGGAATGGGTTCAACACTTCATGAACTTAATTGATATCACTAAGAGGTCACTGAATCAAGTCAAGGCAGAAGCAAAAGCAACTAAGAAGGTCATTTGCGCATGGGAGGAATTTTTGGCTGAAATTGCTTATATGCTGCTGGCTTTGCTGTATTTTGTTGAGTTGGCATTTTCTCTTTGTTCCAATCAAGGGCAACATATGCTAATCATAATTAATCCTATTTGGCATCCTACACGGCATATGGGAGCTGATTTGGAGCCTTTACAAGCTGAAAATTTGTCAAAATTAGCTTAGTAGTCAAACTAGTCAACTAGTTTCCTAATTTGAGTTGGATTTTTGTTTTAGAAAATTAGTCTTTTATTTGGTTTTTCTGTTTACTTATTTTCTGGACAAAACAACTTAGGAAATTTATTATTTTATTATTTCCATTGTAAATTAATTAATTCTTAGTTCAAAATAAGGGAATTAATTAATCCAAAATAGTTTAGGAATGCATGAAAAATTCAGCCACACTTGTTTCCTAATTCCTTTGGGCTGAATTTTATCCAGTTGTTTAGAGTTTATTGTTTTATGACTTTAGCCTATTTAAGGGCTTACTTTTCAAGGAGAAGGCACCTTCAATATTATTTAGAAAACTAATTGTGAGATAGAATTTTCTTTGTTCTTTTTCAACACCTAAAACACCATTAGAGAGTGAGTGTTTTAGTTTTAACGTATCAATAGGACTTCCATAACCTGTTGTGGCATCTTCATTATACCAAGATTTCTAATCATAGGTTGGTTAGGGGTTAAGGTTTTCCCATAAGAACTTGAACTTAATTGAGAGTCGGGCTAATATAATACGGGTTTAGACGCGAGTCAACCTAAGTTCGTAGCATTTGGTATCAGAGCCGAGATTTTGTTCAGGTTTGATTTATCTTTATTTGTCTTATTTTGTTTTGTGTTAAGGTTGCATCTATTCTACACGTTCTGCATATTATAAAAATTAAAAAAAAAATCATTCATAGCCGAAATTAGGTTCCTTGTTGTATTGTATTTTTGTTTCCTAGTTTGTTGATTATTTTTCATCATTGTTCTTGTTAATTTGGTTTATTGTTGATTTTTCTTTACTGTTTTAATGCATTCATATATAAAAAAAAATAATAATAAATAAATAGAGGGGGGAGGGGGGGAAGAAGTGTATTTGCGGTAACAAATTACAAATTCACAAAATTTTGCATATTTGTACTTTGGTGGTCACAAGTTTGAATCTTGTTAGATTGAAGTTTGCGGCTTGAGTTGATTTTACTACTGCTGGACATTGTGTTGCATCATCATATTTGTGAAAAAAAAAATAAAAAGAAAACAGATAAAAAAAAAAGGCAAAAAGCCAAGTATATAAGGAAAAAAAAAAATTGCACAAAAGGCCGGCTTGTTGAATTTAGAGTTTGGAATTTGTTTGTTGGAAAATTGAGAAATTTGGAGTTACTAGATTTTATATTGCTGCTGGAAATTTGTATCTTTGAGTGCTAAAATTATTTGGATCCAAATTAGTTAAAGGATTTGATACAAAAACTTGAATTACAAAGAACAACAACCAACAACTATCCTATAATTTTTGTTCAATTTGATTCTTGTTTTTGTTTGAATTTCTTCCTGTATATTTTATCCTTGAATTATTAGTTCATTGATATTCTAGACAGCTTTTATTTCATTCCAAAAATTTGCTTGTTGATTTACCTTGTTTTAGCTTAGGAAAGCCGAGAATAGGTATTTTCATTCCACTCGGTATTTGTTTGTTTTAGTTGGTGTTTTGTTGATAGGTTTAATTAGAACATACTTGTGATCTAGTTGCTATTTTTTATGTGTTTTAATTAGAACTTTGAGATAATTCTTTGAGTTGAAAAGGCAAGAGCGTGTGAGCTTAAAAGAGGGTAAAAGCCGAAACTAGTGTGAAAACATGAGTGTCAAGACCTCATTTGAGTGAAACATGTGAGGGAGTGAACTTGGTAAGGATTTATTTTATTTTTGCAATATATTTACTAACATGGCAGATCCAAGGATGAGAAAAGGGGTAGGAGATGGCTCATTCAGAATTAATGAAGAGAAATCCGTAGGATTCAAAGGTGATTCCCAAGTCACGGGGAGTGGAAATGAGCACACGGACATGATGGCGGTCTTGGAGCAATTACACTGGATGAATGCTCATTTTGACCATATAGATCAAAGGATAGATAGGTTAGAGACTTCACAAGTGGGCTGAATTTGAGGCAAGAATTTCATGGTGGCCAAGGTTGAGGTCGAGGAGGTCCCGAATGCCATAGGGAGGATTTTGAAGGAGGTAATTATAGAGATAATTTAGAGGAGGATTTTGAAGACATTTATGCTCTCCAAGGAAGGCCAAATCATGGGAGACCAGCAAGGGAAGAGGATGATGATCTTGGAAATATTAAGGTCAACATACCACCTTTCACAGGAAAAAATGATCCAGAAGCATACTTAAAGTTGGAGGAGCATATGGAGATGATCTTTGATTGTCACAACTATTTGAAGGCTAATATAGTTAGATTGGCAGCTTTGGAATTTGGTCATTATGCACTCCAATGGTGGAAAAATGAGTAAAGCACCCAAAAAAGAACTAGAAATAAACCTATTACTATTTGGCGACAAATGAAAGGACTATAAGAAAGAGGTTTGTACTAAGTCATTACCATAGGTTGATGCATCAAAGGCTTCAATCTTTATCTCAAGGTAGTAGGACCATGGAGGATTATTACAAAAAGATGGAGATGCTCATGATGAGGTTAAGCATGAATGAGAATCATGAGGCAACCATGGCAAGGTTTTTGGGAGGTTTGAATCGAAAAATAGCCAGTCAAGTACAATTACAACAGTTTATGGAATTGGAAGAGATGTTGCATGTGGCTATCAAACTTGAGAATCAATTTAAGAGGAGGGGCATAAGTACACGGTTTGGAAGAGTATTGATGCGAATCCACCCGAGACTATTCGCCCGACAACCCGCTGAGGTGCTGACCCAATACAAATAAAGGTGGGACCGATCACTAGGGCCCAAGCCAAGAAGCTCAAGGACAATCTTGCTGTCTTCATACAAGGAATAAGTCATAGTTAAGAGGGGTTGGCCACATCTAAAGAACCAAGGCCTGTTTTACTCATACAAGCAATAGAAGCCAAAACAGGGTCGGGTGACATTTTTGGTGATAATAAAGAGGCCGGGTTGTATGAATTGGAACCCAATCCTTATGGGTTCAATTCATATGGAGGATGAGTCATAGAAACTAGCCAAATCAGCTTCAAAACCGACCAACAAGGTGGTTTGCGCACAAGGAGAAGGAAAGGCCGGATTTGCTGTATTCCTTGCTGGCTTTACTGTATTTTACTGCATTAGCCTTTTCTCATACTTCCAAGCAAGGGCAACGTGAGGAACTTCACAAAAAGCTTATTTGGCATCCTAAAAAGTATATTGAAGCTGATTTGGAGATCAATTTGGTCAAAGATTGGTCAAAGTCAAATTAGTCAAAAGCTAGTATTATAGTTTCCTAATTTTATTCTACTTTTTGTTTTAGGAAACTACCATTACTTTTTAGTTTTTATTTATTTATTTTCTGGACAAATAAGTTTAGGAAAGTTATTATCTTATTATTTTCATTGTAAATTAATTAATTTCTAATTCAAAATAAAGGAATTAATTAATCCAAATTAGATTAGGAAAGGAGTGAGAATTTCGGCCATCATAGAATTCCTCATTGTATGGCCGGTTTTACCTAGGGTTTTTAGGGTTTATTTTGTTTCTTTCAAAGCCTATTTAAAGGCTTATTTTTCCATAATAATACAACTTTGATTTGATAAAGAAAATATTTGTGAGATTAATTATCTCTTTGTTCTTTGAGAACACCTAAAACACCATTAGAGAATTGGTTGTTTTAGCTTGACTTATCAATAGGTTTTCCATCCCCTATTGTGGCATCTACATTATACCAAGGTTTCTAACCACAGGTTGGTTAGGGGTTAAGGTCCATTCCATTAGAACTTGAACTTAATTAAGATCTGGGCTAATATAATACGGGTTTAGGAGCAGGTCATCCTAGGTTCGTATCAAGTATCAAGCAGTGGGAGGTCAAATGCAAGTGTTTGGAAAAGCAATTCCACATATGACAACAAGCCAAAACCGAAGCTAGGTGATGAAAACACCAATCAGCCAAAAAGGGAAGCCAAAGTTGAATCTATCCAAGCACTGAATAATGAAGGTAAATCTAATCCTAAACCTTCTAGAACTCATGATATTGTGTGTTTTAAGTTCTAGAGATGAGGATACATTGCTATTCAATGTTTGAATAGGAGAACCATTATGCTAAAAGGTAATGATGAGTTAAAATCTGAAAGTGAAGAAAGTGGAGATGAAACCAAGTAAGAAGAGGAAGAACTTGAAGATGAAGCTGAAATCTTGAATGCTTCAAATGCCGAATTGAGCTTGGTGAGTAGGACAGTCTTGACCATGTACAAAGATGAGGATCAAATACAAAGAGAGAACATCTTCCACACTCGTTGTGAAATCCAAGATAAGGTTTGTAGTATGATAATTGATAGTGGAAGTTGTTCAAATGTAATTAGTGATGTTGTGGTTGAAAAATTAGGCTTAGCAACAATTAAACATCCTGAACCTTATCAGTTACAATGGCTTAATGATAGTAGTGAAATGAAAGTAAACAATCCAGCCAAAATAAAATTTAGCATTGATAAATATGTGGATGTTGTTTTGTGTGATGTTGTGCCCTATGCATGCCGGACATATTTTATTAGGTAGACCATGAAAATATGATAAAGATAATATACATTATGGTCAAGAGAATGCTATTGTTTTTAGATTTAAAGGTAAAAAGGTCAAAACCATTAACTCCTAAAGAGGTATTTAGAACTAACTTCAAATTCAATAAAGGAGGGAGGCCGAAAAGCTCAATGAAAGAACTACTGTGGCACCCAAGGCTTCAACTCCAATCCAAAGGGGGCAAGACCGAACATGACCAACCAGTTAAGTGTTCTAAACTCAAACTTGAGGGAAAAGAAAAAGAGAATGCCAAGAAGCTAAAAAGGGATGAAAAAGCCGATAGTGGAAAAAAATGGGAAAAGGTCGAGAATGAGAGGAAAGGTGAGATGGCCGAGAGAGAGGAAGAAAAAAAGGAAGGAAAGAGAAGAAAAATAAAGGTGTGATTTCCATAAAGATAAATCGATATTTCTAGGATTGTTGTAGGAACCAGCCACACTTTGATTGCTTGCACTTTAGCTTGATCCACTTTGATTCCTGCAGCACTTACTACAAATCCTAGAAAAACAAGCTTATCTTTGCAAAAATCACACCTGTTCATGTTAGCAAACAATCTTTCCTTTCTAATAACTTGCAAAACTTGCCTAAGTTGATCCACATGCTCATCCAAGTTTCGGCTATACACCAAAATATCATCAAAATAAACAACCATAAATTTACCAATAAATGGGCGCATTACATGATTCATAAGCCTCATAAAAGTACTAGGTGCATTAGATAATCCACAAGGCATAACTAACCATTCATACAGTTCATATTTAGTTTTAAATGCGTTTTTCCATTCATCACCTTCTTTCATTCTAATTTGATGATAACCACTCTGATACGAACCTAGGACGACCTACTCCTAAACCCGTATTATATTAGCCCGGATCTCAATTAAGTTCAAGTTCTAATGGAATTGACCTCAACCCCTAACCAACCTGTGGTTAGAAACCTTGGTATAATGTAGACGCCACAATAGGGGATGGAAAACCTATTGATAAGTCAAGCTAAAACAACCAATTCTCTAATGGTGTTTTAGGTGTTCTCAACGAACACAAGTATTTTCTTAATCAAATCAAAGTTGTATTCTTATTGAAAGATAAGCCTTTAAATACGCTTTGAAAGAAACAAAATAAACCCTAAAAAAAAACCCTAGATAAAACCCGGCCACTCACATAAAGAAACCTAGTTGGCCGCAACTATACTTCATTTCCTAATCTAAGTTTGATTAATTAATTCCTTTATATTAAATTAGGAATTAATTAATTTACAATAAAATAAAAACCTTCCTAAAGTTATTTCTCCAGACAATAAATAAATAAAAACCCAAAAAGAAATAAAGTCAATCGCAAATTAGGTAACGAGTTGACTTTGACATCTAGGCTGAATTATGTCTTCAACCGAGCTAACTTATGTCTGGCTGATGTCCGAGCTAACTTACGGCCTATCCAAGCTAACTGATGTCTGTCCGAGCTAACTTGTGTTTGGCCGAGCTAACTGATGTCTGTCCGAACTAAGTTGTGTCTGGCCGAGCTAACGGATGTCTGTCCAAGCTAAGTTGTGTTTGGCCTAGCTAAGTTACATCCGATGTCTGAAGTCCGAGATCAGATGTCCGAGGTAAGACTCGTCCGAGATCAAATGTCTGAGGCAAGGCTCCGATATCCGAAGTCCAAGATCAGATGTCCGAGACATGGCTGTCCAATATAAAATATCCAATGTATGGGTGTCCGATGTATCAGCCTCCACCACTTGAATACTTAAAACAGGTCTTTTATCTTCAGGTATGGACAAGCCCTTTTGAGAATGAATTACTTTCTGAATAAAGGCAGCAAGATTGTCCTTAAACCTCTTAGCTTGAGCCCTAGTGATCGGTCCAGTCTTCATCCGTATTGGATCAATACCCCAGCAAGTTGTCGGTGGTGTAAGCTCGGGCGGGTTCACATCACACTCCTAAGATCAATTTTAGTAAACATACAAGCACCATGCAACTCATCGAGCATATCATCTAATCTAGGAATGGGATGTCTATATTTAATGGTGATGTTATTTATAGCCCTACAATCAACACACATTCTCCAAGAACCATTCTTTTTAGGTACCAACAAAACAGGAACAGTACATAGACTTAAACTCTCACGAATGTATTCTTTATCAAGCAAGTCACTTACCTATTTTTGCAGCTCCTTTGCTTCTTCGGGATTGCTTCTATATGCTGGTCTATTTGGCATGGCAGCCCCTGGGACAAAGTCAATTTGATGTTCTATCCCTCGAATAGGTGGTAGTCCACTTGGAATCTCATTCAGGAAAACATCTCCAAATTCCTTCAAAAGAGAAATCATTGAACTTGGCAATTTAAGTTCTTCAAAGTTAGTTTGATCATTAAAATAGTTTTCTTTATATATCATGACCAGCAAGGGTTTCATCATTCAATAGTCTTATTAATATCCCCAAAACTCAAATAAAAATTCTGGTTTTTCCTCTCTTTTCCTTCTTTTCTTTTTCTCCCCTTGGTTTGGCTCTCATTGGCGGAAATTTCCAGATTGTTGGTACTCTCGGGTTTACTCTCTTTTCTCACCCCCCCTCTCCGCTTTCTCTTACTTTTTCCACTCGATTTGGATTTTAGGAAGCTTAACTTGATCAGCAACCTCAATCTCACCTTCTTGAAAGGATGGTGAAGTTGTTGGTGCCATACTTGTTTTCTCCTTGAGTTTTTTGGCCTCCCTCCTTTGTTGCATTTGTAGTTGATCTTTGTAGACCTCCTTGGGAGTCAATGGCTCCAGCTTGATTTTCTTTCCTTTAAACCTGAAACAACACTATTTTCTCGACCAAAAGGAGTAGCATCTTTGTCAAATTGCCATGGTCTACCTAGTAAAATATGTCCGGCATGCATTGGTACAATGTCACACAACATCCTCATACCTACCAATATTAAATTTAACTTTGGCTTGCTTATTTACCCTCATCTCACCACTATCATTTAACCATTGTAACCTATAGGGTTCTGGATGCTTAATTGTTTTCAAACCTAATTTATCAACTACAAGATTACTTATTACGTTGGTACAACTCCCACTATCTATAATCATGCTACAAATCTTACCTTGTATTTCGCAGCGAGTGTGGAAGATGTTTTCTCTTTGTATCTGCTCTTCATCTTTGTAGACAGCAAGTACTCTCCTTGAAACCAAGATCAACTCGGCATTAGATGTGTCTACTTGTTCGGCTTCATCATCATTGCATTCCTCCTTTTGCTCGGTTTCAGCTTCGCTTTCTTCACTTGCATATTCCAGCTCACCATCACCCTTTAATACCATGATTCTTCTATTTGGGAATTGGCTGGCTATGTGTCCTCTTCCTTGGCACTTAAAACAAATTATTTTTCTGGATTTTTGAGGTTTAGGATCAGATTTATCTCACCTCTAAGTGCTTGGACAAATTCGGTCTTGGCCTCCCTTTTTGACCGGTTGGTACTTTCTTCTCTAGCTTTCGGATTTGGTTTGATTTCATTAGCTGAATTGTTTCTCCAGCCACTTGAATTGATTCTCCCACTGCTAGAAACACCTCCAAGCCATGATCCTACTCCCCTCCTCTTGAATTGGTGTTCAAGCTTAATGGCTACATGCAACATCTCCTCCAACTCCAAGTATTGTTGCAATTCAAGCTGGTTGGCAATGTCACGGTTCAAACCACCAAGAAATCTCACCGTTGTTGCCTCCCTATCCTCATTCATATTCAGCCTCATCATAAGCATCTCCATCTCTTTGTAATAATCCTCCACGGACCTACTTCCTTGAGACAAAGATTGAAGCCTTTGATGCAGCAACCTATGGTAATGTGATGGCACAAACCACTTTCTCATGGCTCCTTTCATTTGTTGCCATGTTGTGATCAACTCATCACCAACTCTCCTCCGGGTGCCTTGCTCATTTGTCCACCATTGGAGTGCATAATGGCCAAACGCCATTGCTACCAAGTTCACCTTCTTACCCTCCGAATAATTATGGCAGTCGAATATCATCTCCATCTTTTCTTCTGACACCAAATATGCCTCGGGATCACTTTTTCCCATGAATGGTGGGATGTTGATCTTGATATTGCTAAGATTGTCATCTGTTTCTTCCCTCCTATACCTTCCACGGCCAGCTCTCTCTTGGACAGCAAAGGTTTCGTCCATGCCTTCCTCAAAGTTTCCACTGAAATTCTCCTCCTCAAATTCCTCTCTCGGTCTCTCATGGCCTCCTCGTCCTCGACCTAATTCTTGCCTATTTCTTGTGTTCGGCATTCCTTGGGAAACTTCTAGCCTTCCCATCCTTTGATTCATGTGCTCAACTTGAGCACTCACCCGCTGTAATTGTTCCAAAACAGCTTTCAATTCCGTTTGCTCACCACTCCCAGTAGCTCGTGGATCACCATGAAATCCTACGGACTCTTCTTCATTAATTCTCAATGGTGTGTCTCCTCTTCTTATTCTAGAATCTTCCATGTTAGTATGAATAATACAAAAATAAAATAAATTCTCACCAGATTCACTCCCTCATGTGTTTCACTCAATACAAGAACTCGACACTCGTGTTTGCACACTAATTTCGGCTTTTAACCCTCTTTTATGCTCACACTCTCTTGCCTTTTCCCTCTCAATGAATTATATCAAAGTTCTAATTAAGATACTCACAAAACAGCAATTAGATCACAAGTATGTCTTAATTAAACTTATCAACAAAACAGTAGCTAGAAGTAGGCAATACCGAAGAATTCAACAAAACCTAGTTTTCGGCTTGTCTAGGAAAAATAAAGCAAATTAAGGAGAAATATTTGGAATTTTTAAGAACTGGACCAGATGGTAAGAGATTAAGGATTCAAGAATAAAATTTAGGAAAAAGAATTTCAAACTCAAACAAGAATCAAATCGAACAAAAATATAGAATGGTGTTGGTTGTTGTTCTTGTAATTCAAGTTTTTGTATCAAATCCTTTAACTAATTTTAATCCAAATAAATTAGCACTCAAACTCAAATATCCAGCAGCAAAAATAACTCTCCAGAAACTCCAAATATGGAATAAATAATCAACAAAGCAGCAGTCACAAGAAATTTCCAGCAACAAATTTCAACACCAATTTTCAACATATATTTTTTTTTATATTCAGTGTTCTTCTTCTTCTTTTTTTTTTTTTTCACTCACTGAATATCAAATACAATTGCAGTAGCAAGAATAAACAACAAATTTGTAATTCCAACTCCAAAAATTCACAAAACTCGTGACCTCCAAATAAACACAAATGTGTAGTTTTTTTTTTTTTTTTTAAATGTTGCCGCAAACTCTTTTTTTTTATTTTTTATTTTTTGAATAGATGAATGAAAATATTTAAGACTAAAGCGGCAAAGAAAAATCAACAAAAACCAAAATTAACAGGAACAATGATAAAAGACAACCAACAAACTAGGAAACAAAAAATACAGTAGGACAAGGAAAACCTAATTCAACTAGGAATGAATTTTTTTTTTTTTTTAAGATGCAGAACATGTGTGGGATGGATGCAACCTTAAACGAATGCTAAAATTGTAGAATAACACAAAAAAAATAAAGCAAATAAAGATAGATCAAACCTGAACAAAATTTGGCTCTGATACCAAATGATACAAACTTAGGACGACCTGCTCCTAAACCCGTATTATATCAACCCAGATCTAATTATGTTCAAGTTCTAATGGTCACCTTGACCCCTAACCAACCTGTGATTAGAAACCTTGGTATATAATGAAGACACCACAATAGGTGATGGAAATCCTATTGATAAGTCAAAACTAAAACAGTTATTCACTAATGGTATTTTAGGTGTTCAAAAGAACAAAGAGAATTCAATCTCACAAATAATTTTCTGTATAAAATTAAAGCTTTCTTCTTATTGAAAAATAAGTCTTTAAATAGGCTTTGAATGAACAAAATAAAACCCTAAAAGGATTAGGAAATTTCGGCCAACATAGAATCCAATTAGGAAATTACCTAATTTCACATCCTTTCCTAATCTAATTTGGATTAATTAATTCCCTTATTTTAAAGTAGGAATTAATTAATTTACAATGAAAATAATAAAATAATAACTTTCCTAAACTTATTTGTCCAGCAAATAAATAAATAAAAACCCAAAAAAAAAGGTCAAATACAAATTAGAAAACGAGTTAACTAGTTTGACAACTAAGCTGACTTATGTCTGATGTCTGAGCTAACTTATGTCTGTCCGAGCTAACTTATGTCTGCCTAATGTCCGAATTAAGTTATGTCTGATGTCCGAAGTCCGAGGTCAGATGTCCGAGACATGGCTGTCCGATATAAAATGTCCGATGTATCAGCCTCCACCACTTGAATGCTTAAAACAGGTCTTTTATCTTCATGTATGGACAAGCCCTTTTGAGAATGAATTACTTTCTGGATAAAGGCAGCAAGGTTGTCCTTAAACCTCTTAGCTTGAGCCCTCGTGATCGGTCCAGTCTTCATCCCTATTAGATTAGTACCCCAGTGAGTTGTTGGTTGTGCGAGCTCGGGCGAATTCGCATCAGGTTCTACTTTATTTTTGTATTATCTATACTAATAGATCCAAGGGTGAGAAGAGGAAATACACCATTAAGAATTAATGAAGAAGAATCCATAAGATTCAAGGGTGATTCCCGAGCTATGGGGAGTGCAGGTGAGCGCACGAACATGATGGTGGTCATGGAGGAATTACAACAGATGAATGGTGATTTTAATCACCTATATCAAGGGAAGGACATGTTAGAGACTTCATAAGGTGGATCAAATTTGAAACAAGAATTCCATGGAGGCCGAGGTCGAGGTCAAGGAGGCCGAGGACGACCTAGAGAGGAGTTCGGGGAAGTTAATTTGAAGATAATTTAGAGGATGAATTTGATGAAATTTTTGGTTAGCAAGGAAAGCAAAACCATGGGAGACCACCAAGGGAAGAAGGTGATGATCTTGAAAATATCAAGGTCAACATACCGCCTTTCAAGGGGAAAAGTGATCCGGAAGCCTACTTAAAGTGGGAGGAGCGTATGGAGATGATCTTCGATTGTCACAATTATTAAGAAACTAAGAAGGTAAAAGTGGCAGCAATGGAATTTGGACATTATGCACTTCAATGGTGGACTAATGAGCAAAATACCCGAAGGAGAGTAGGTGATCAATTGATTACTACTTGTCGACAAATTAAAGGAGCCATGAGGAAGCGATTTGTACCAACTCATTACCATAGATTGCTACATCAAAGACTCCAATCACTATCACAAGGCAGTAGGTCCATGGAGGATTATTACAAGGAGATGGAGATGCTCATGATGAGATTAAGCATGAATGAAGAAAGAAAAGCAACCATGGCAAGGTTTATAGGTAGGTTGAATCATGAGATAGCTAACTAATTGGAATTGCAACAATATGTTGAATTGGAAGAGATGTTGCATGTGGCTATCAAACGGTAGAATCAATTCAAGAGGAGGGGTGCAAGCTCATGGTTTGGAGGAGATACAAACAGCAGGAGGTCAAATCTAAGTGCTTGGAGAAGCAATCCCTTCTATGATTCAAAGCTAATATCGAAGTAATGTGAGGAGAGCTCCAATCAGCCAAAGAAGGAAGCCAAGGCCGAATCTGTTCAAGCACACAAAAATGAAGGTAAATCTGATCCTAAACCTACTAGAACTCATGAAATTGTGTGTTTTAAGTGCCAGGGGTGAGGACACATTACCAATCAATGCCCAAATAGAAGAATCATAGTGCTGAAAAGTAATGGTAAACTAAAATCCTAAAGTGAAGGAAGTGATGCTGAAACTGAAATTAATGATGGAGAAGTAAGAGATGATGAACATGATGAATCTGAAACGCTCAAAGCATCTAGAGCTGATTTAAGTTTGGTATCAAGGAGGGTTCTAACCGTATACAAAGATGAGGACCAAATTCAAAGAAAGAATATCTTCCATACTCAATGTGAAATTCAAGGTAACATTTGTAGTATGATAGTTTATAATGGAAGTTGTGCAAATGTAATTAGTAATTTGGTAGTTGATAAATTAAGGTTAGCAACCATTAAACATCTAGAACCATATAGATTATGATGGCTTAATGATAGTGGTGAGATGAAAGTAAATAAACAAGCCAAAGTAAAGTTCCGCATTCATAAATATGTGGATGTTGTATTGTGTGATGTTGTTCCTATGCATGCGATCATATTTTGTTGGGTAGACCATGGAAATTTGATAAGGATGCCTTACATTATGGGAGAAAGAATTCCATTGTATTTAAATTTAAAGGGAAAAAGGTTAAGTTGGAGCCATTAACTCTAAAAGAAGTATTTATAGATCAACTTCAAATGCAACAAAAGAAGGAGGCCGAAAAACTTAAAGAAAAGGCTAGTATGGCACCCACTACTTTAACAACTATTCAAGGGAACAAGGCCATGCAAGAACAACCAGGTAAGTGTCCTAAACTCAATGGTTAGGGGAAAAACAATAATAAAGCTAAGAATGAGAAGAAACTTGAAAAAGCGAGTGAGAGAAAACAAATGGAACCTGTGAGTGTGAAAGAAAAAGAAAATTTTTTATCTTAGCTTAGGTGAGCTTGAAAAGGCATTTGTGAGTAATAAACCTATGCTGGTCATGGTTTATAAAGATGTTATTTAAAGATTCTTTTGTTGTATAGAACTTTATTTGCGTTGTTTAGAGCTTTACTTTGTGGAAATTTGAAAATTCGCGGGAGATTCTTCGCTAACTTTAAAATGTGTGATTTTCGTAAAGATAAATTGGTATTTCTAGGATTTTTTGTGATAGTGTTTGACCCAGGATATTGCATTTGGTTACATTTAAAGAAGAGGTTTTCCGAACAAAGAAAGTCTAAGCTTATGCTGCATGGGAATGGACATTTTCAAATCTTTGAGGGGGTCAATGAAAATGCCTACAAGCTTGACTTACTGGGCAAGTATAATTTTAATGCTACATTTAATGTCGCTGAATTATCTCCTTTTTCTGTAGGTGATGATTTTGATTTGAGGGAAAATCATTTTCAAGAGGAGGGGAATGATGCGAATCCACCCTAACCCGTACAACCAACAACCTGCTGAGGTGCTGATCCGATACGAATGAAGATCGGGCCAATCACTATGGCTCAAGCTAATAGATTTAAGAAAAACCTGACTGCCTTTGTTCAGGGGGTTATCAATTCTTAAAAGGGCTTGTCCATACCCGAAGATACAAAGCACGTGATGGGGGCCGATACGGACCCGAATAGCTATTTTCATGCAAATATGGACTCCGGGCAGTAGGAAATGGTTCCAATACTTTATGGATTCAATGAATATCATTAAGAGGTCATGGAATCAAATTAAGGCAGCTTCAAAGGCAATCAAAATTGCTTGTACGAATGGTAGAGAAAGTGGCCGGTTTTGCTGGATTTTGTTGCTGGCTTTACTGTATTTTGCTGAGTTGGCATTTTCTAGTTGTTCCAATCAAGGCGAACGTGTGGGACTCAAGGATAATCCTATTTGGCAACCTACAAGGCATATGGAAGCTGATTTGGAGCTTAAAGTAGTCAATGATTGGTCAAAGATTCCTTAGTAGTTAAACTAATCAACTAGTTTCCTAATTTGTTTTTGACTTTTTGTTTTAGGAAGTTAGTCTTTTATTTGGTTTCTATTTATTTATTTGCTGGGAAAATCAACTTAGGAAAGTTATTATTTTATTATTTTCACTGTGAATTAATTAATTCCTAATTCAAAATAAAGGAATTAATTAATCAAAATTAGATTAAGAAAATTCGACCATATAGGGTTTCTTAATCCTTTTGGCCGGTTTTGTCCTAGGTTTTTAGAGTTTATTGTTTTGTGACTCTAGCCTATTTAAAGGCTGATTTTTTAGGAAAAACAAACCTTTAATAATATTCAGAAAATAATTTGTGAAATTGAATTTCTCTTTGTTCTCTTTGAACACCTAAAATACCATTCGAGAGTCTGTGTTTGAGTTTTGATTTATCAATAGGAAATCCATCATCTATTGTGGCGTCTTCATTATCCTAAGGTTTCTAATCACAAGTTAGTTAGGGGTTAAGGTTTTCCCATAAGAACTTGAACTTAATTGAGATCTGGGCTAATATAATATAGGTTTAGGTGCTAGTCAACCTAGGTTCGTATCACCTTTCATGCATTAAGGGCCGTGAGGTTAGGTTCTTTCCATAGGTTTATATTGCCACGGTGCCTTTAGGATGCTAAGGGTCATGAGATGGATTTATCCCGGAGGTTTTTTTTTTTTTACTATCCGATGTTGTTGCAGGATACCATGCACCACTTGGTAACACTAAGAATATCGTATGCTACATTGTTTATGTTTTGAGTATATTATCTATTTCCTAATATTTATTGTTTTGCTGCACTTTCGTAGTTATTTTGTGAAGTTATGTTTTTATTATTTTACGCTCAATAAACATATATATACATATATATAAATATATATATATATATATATATTTATGATTGTTCCAGTTTATAATATTTTTAATGGACATTTATTTGCAATATTTGAGCATCCATTTTATTTTATATTGATTGGGGGCACAAGGTTGGGTTTTACGAAATGATTCTAAATGGAAAACCTTCCAAAAAAGTGGAGCGGAAGGTCTTAAGAGAAAGTTTTACAAAAATAAAATATTATTTTTGTATTGTATCACGCCGCATATTGAGATATCTTTATCTCACATTTTATTTATTTTAAAATCTGTTCCCGTAGGTCCAGGGAGTTAGTTGACAGCCTACCTCATGCATCGTTTGTTGTTCTGTGTTTCCCACAGCTACAGCACTACTTATCTATCCCTATTTATCTCTATCTTTCCAGACTCATTTGCATCAGTTGTATTTCTAAATTTTACAAATACTCTTAGAATGATCTGACCTAAATATTGGACACAATTATGACCTTACTATGTATGTGTAGTTATGGCTTGTAGTATGACAGACTATAGTTGTGGACCATAGTTATGAATTTGCATACTGTTGTGGTTCTATGTTTATATTGAAGTATTATTTTTTACGGCATGTGTTGTTTCTCTGTGATTTAAGTGAGGTTCCATTGGGTATTCTTTAAGGATTGCTTAATGGAATTTCATTAGATGGGGCTACCTGGGAGATCCTAGTGGGTTCCCAGGGTAGATCTTATCATTTAGTTCATAAATTCCTTTGCAGAATCATTAGTGGGTGTATATTTTTTTCCCAATTGTTTCCATTATATTATGTTAGTATTTAGTATTTTAGTTTAATTTCTATATATTTGGTTGCGTAAATAAAGTTGGGCCATGGTTATTATGGTACTTAGCCTAATTTTACAAGTCTAATCAATTTTCATGGGAACGATACTTTTCTCATTTACTTTATTACTTTAACATCCAGTGCATTTGTGGAATCAATCAAGTTTTTTGCATTTGCTAGAGATTTAATTATTGTCAATCAAATGAAATAGAAGAATTTGCTGAAGAATACATCAGACTCACTTATTTTGATCTGATCAATGGGCAAACCAAGACTAGTAACAAAAGAATGGGTGCTTCTCTTTTTGCCTTGGGCATGATGCTATTCTTCCCATGTAAACAACAGTAAAAAGCTTTTTGGAATAGCTGAACAACACGATCTCACACCGGTAGACTACAGTTAGTCAAAGATGTAAAAGCTAGAACAATTAGATGAGATGAGACTGTTTTAATTAGACCATTAGGCACAAAAGAAAATAGTTGCTTAAGTATTCAATAAAAGAATGTGTTTAAAGAACTTTGGGGAAGGAGATTTAGTATAAAAGGTGACATTGCCTATTGGCTCTTGTTTAGCGAGCATTTTATTCAGTAATCTAGCATATCTACACTTATTTAATTTTTTGATTTCTTAAGCTTTAGGTTGTTTTTTATATATTTTATCCCTTTTTGAAGGAAAAAGCTTCAATTGAGGTTTTTAGAAATTATTTGCTAAAATTTGAAGTCTTGAAGTATCAATAAGTTACTTATTGAGAGCTAAGCAAGATAGATAAAGCTAAAACGCTATAGATTGATTTTTTTAGGAGTGCACACTTCATTTGAGGAAGTGGTGAAATACAACAAGATTAATGTGCACACTTACTTCATATGGGAAGTGCACATGCCAAGCTCTTGTCTAGGATGGAGGAAAGTTGATGCCAAAACTTCAATTTTTGAAGTGTACATGCCAGTTCAATATGGTTCCTTTTTATGTGACTTAAATTTGGCTAAGTGTGGATTCTTGAAGCTCAACACTTGGTCTTTAATGAGGCATTTAACTTGTATATGCTTATTTTTTTAATAGCATTGCGATGAAGATCAAAAGATAGACACTAAGCCTTAGAAGATAATAATTAAAAGAATATCTTAATAATATGGCTACATAAGTTGCTAAGGAGGCAAGACTACATGATAAGGAATTATCTTAGGGAATTAAATATAACAAAATTTAGAGTGAGAAAGGTCTTTTTACACAAAGTAGCTCTCGGAATTTGAAGTTCTTTAAGAGCTCAACTTTGAGTTTGTTTGGAGCAGCCTTAATTTGTTGAAAAATTCTATTCCTTTGTTTCTATGCTTTAAATTCCTTGGTTATTTGTAATGGAATTCTCAATGTTTTGTAAAGACAATGTGTTTAGATCTTTTGAATTCTATTTGTTGTTTTTGTTTATATGAGACATTAGATCTTTGATCCAGGGCCCCATTGTAGCTTGGATCTTAATTATGATAAATTAACTTGGTTTATTCATGGTTTAGTTTCTTTCCAATTATTTGTGTTTCCGTGGATTAATTGAAGAACAACCCTAATTAGAATAATAATTTTGTTGCATGTTGTCTAGATTGAAGAATTAGTACTCGATTAAGCCTAATTTAATAGATTGAGAATTAAGAAAATACAATCTAAGAGTTAATGTGAGCTTGAGAAACCCTATTTAAGTCTTCAACAATGTTATTATATCTTTAATTGAGTGTGAAAAAATAAATTTAGATTGGATAATTGAAAGGGGAATTAATTAAATGATTATTTAAAAGAACAAATTTAGATTTGGTAAATGGAAAGGGAATTACTTAAATGGTTAATTGGCAAAATTAGGAAGAGATTCCAATTTGAATTAACTTTTCATGTATTTTACTTGCATTGAGAAAGGGAATAAATGAAATTAGAACCTTTGTTGATAATTGGAGAAGGAGTTATTCGTTAATAACAAAACTAAGAAGTCATATGTTTAGTCAATTGCAATCAAAGTCCTAGAGCTTTTATTCATAGAATTCACATACAATTTGCGTGGTGTTTGTTCTTATTTTTCATTTTTAGTTGTTAATTTAGTTTAAAGTTAATTTTTAATACTTTTTTAATTTTGATTTACTAGGTATTGTTAGTTGGTACATATCTCTAGTATTTTATCAAAATAGAAACTATTTTTGGACAAGCTAATCATCATGTGATGATATTTTTACTCACTTTCTTTACTTCTTGAATGATTAGTTCATTTGCATAAATTGAAGCAAATCAAGTTTTTTGCTATTTTGTCGAGAATTTGATATTATGGTGATCATCAATCAAGCTTTTGGCGTTGCTGCCAAGGATTGAGATTTTTGTTTTTATTCTATTTTAGTTATTAATAGAGTTAAAAGTTAATTTTAATTAAAGAGCCAATTTTATTTTTCTTCTTTTGTATTTCGGCATTTGTGTTTTTTTTATTTGTTTGTTTGTTTAGATTTCATTACTTCTTTTTTTTTCGAAAGAACCAAATTCAAAAATTGTACTGTTCAATCCAGAACTTGAGAAAGCTTTGTGTAACCTTCGAAAAGTGAGAATAGAGCAAAAGTTGTAAGAGCAAGTTTTTGAAGTAATGGCTGAAAACAATAATAATGAAGTACCCTCACAACCTTATTCAATCAGAGACTTTCAAACCATTAACATTTAAGCATCTTTTGAGAATTCATAGGTAACTTACCAACACAAACAACTTCAAGTTCAATTATGCTCTTATTATGATGGTGCAACAAAATCAGTTTGGAGGTTTCATCAATGAAGATCCCAATTGTAATGCCCCACTCTCTTGCTCCACCGATACTTTCCCACATTTAATACTGCACTCCAAATGGTATAAGGGCTTATGTAGACTTCCTAGGAGGTCATCATCCTAGAAATGTTCCCACTAGCGTAAGCTTAACTCTAGAGTTCTTACAATTCCTAAAGCCAAGCGCTCTAAAAAGGTCTCCATTGTTAAGAGAGTATATACTTTGCTTTTCAAGCATCACTGTTCCACACCTGGGCAATGTGAGATTAGATATCAGGTCGCCTTCACCAGTAAGGTATCCTTCCAATGCCTTACACCCATCCACACTTACCTTAAAGGCATTACACTAGTTTGCCCTAGTCATCACAAATTTTCCAATGAATGAATGCATAACATGATTCATTAATCTCATAAAAGTGCTAGGTGCATTAGTTAAACCAAAAGGCATTACTAACCACTCATATAATCCATATTTAGTTTTAAATGTGATTTTCCATTCATCTCCCTCTTTCATCCTAATTTGATGATACCCACTCCTAAGATCAATTTAGAAAACATGCATATACCATATAATTCATCAAGCATATCATCTAATCTAGGAATAGGATGCTTATATTTAATGGTTATATTATTAATGGCCCTATAATCTACACACATGCGCCATGATCCATCTTTCTTAGGCATTAATAAAACAAGTATAGCATATGGACTCATGCTTTCACGAATATAACCCTTTTCAAGCAATTTACTTACCTAGCTTTGTAGTTCCTTTGTCTCCTCAGGATTACTTCTATATGCATGCCTATTAGGAATTGCATCTTTAAAATAAAATCAATTTGATGTTCAATCCCTCGAATAGGTGGTAAATCACTAGGAATCTCCTCCGGAAAGACATCTTCAAAGTCCTGCAAAAGAGAAGTAATAGAACTTGGCAATTCAAGTTCTTTAGGGTTATCTTGTTGATTTAAATAAACATCTTTATAAATCATAACCAGCATAGGTTTCTTACTTAAAAATGCTTTATTAATATCACCTAAATTAAGATAAATATTTTTTCTTTTTCTTCTCTTTCCTCTCTTTTTCTTTACCACACTTGATACAAACCTAGGTCGACTCGCGCGTAAACCCATATTATATTAGCCTAGATCTCAATTAAGTTCAAGCTTTTATGGCAAAACCTTAACCCCTAACCAACCTATAATTAGAAACCTTGGTATAATGATGACGCCATAATAGGTTATGGATGCCCTATTGATAAGCCAAAACGAAAACACTCACTCTCTAATGGTGTTTTAGGTGTTCAAAGAGAACAAAGAGAATTCTATCTCACAATTAATTTTCTGAATATTATTGAAGGTTGTATTCTCATTGAAAAATAACCCTTAAATATGTTTAAGTCATGAAACAAAAAAACCCTAAAAATTTAAGACAAAAACCAACCAAGCATGTTGGATTCCTAATGTGGCCTTTTTCTCTCTCCTTTCCTAATTTAATTTTGATTAATTAATTTCTTTATTTTGAATTAGGAATTAATTAATTTACAATGGAAATAAATAAATAAATAATTCCCTAAGTTAGTTTTTCCAGCAAAATAAAAAAATAAAACCAAAATAAAAGCTAGTTTTCTAAAACAAAAAGTCAAAATCAAATTAGAACTAGTTGACTAGTTTGACTACAAAGGTATCTTTGACCAATTTCCAGTTTGCAAAGGCTCCAAATCAGCTCCCATATGCCATGTAGGATGCCAAATAATATTAGTTATGATTCCCACACGTTGCCCTTGTTTGGAACAAAGAGAAAATGCCAAATCAGCAAAACATAATAAAGCCAGCAAACAATACAGCAATTTTCAGCCAAAACTCCTCCTGTGCACACAAGCCCATTTTGTTTGAATTTGATTCTGCCTTGGCTTGATTCCATGACCTCTTAGTGATATTCATTGAATACATGAAGAGTTGGAACCATTTCTTGCTGCCCAGAGTCCATATTTGCCCGAAAACAGCTACCCGAGTCCGAATCAACCTCCACCACTCGGATGCTTAAAATGGGCTTTGTATCTTTGGATATTGACAAGCCCTTTTAAGAAAGGATTACCCCCTATATAAAGGCATCTAGGTTGTCCTTGAATCTCTTAACTTGAGCTCTAGTGTTTGGCCTGATCTTCATCCATATCATATCAGTATTCCAGCGGGTAGTCGATTGTATGGGCACAAGCAGATTCTCATCAACACTCGGTCACCACTTTCTTTTGCTCATTCTCGGTTTTCTCACATGGGCACGAGCAGATTCTCATAAACACTCAATCACCACTTTCTTTCCCTCATTCTCAGCTTTCTCTCCCTTTTCTCTTTCTCTAGTTCATCTATCTTTTTCTGATACGAATCTAGGACGATCTGCTCCTAAACCCGTATTATATTAGCCCGTATCTAATTATGTTCAAGTTCTAATGGTCACCTTGACCCCTAACCAACCTGTGATTGGAAACCTTGGTATATAATGAAGACACCACAATAGGTGATGGAAGGCCTATTGATATGTCAAACTAAAACACTCATTCACTAATGGTGTTTTAGGTGTTCAAAAAAACAAAGAGAATTCAATCTCACAAATAATTTTCTGTATAAAATTCAAGCTTGATTTCTCATTGAAAATAAGCCTTTAAATAGGCTAAGATTACAAAGTAAAAACCCTAAAAAAATTAATTCAAAATCGGACTCAAAGTGTGAAGAAAAAGAAAGTAGAGAAAAGGAAAGTAGAGAAAAGGAAATTCCCTAATTTTTCCTAGTTTCCTAAACTAATTTGGATTAATTAATTTCTTTATTTTGAATTAGGAATTAATTAATTTACAATTGAAATAATAAAATAATAACTTTCCTAAACTTATTTTTCCAGCAAATAAATAAATAAAAATCAAAACAAAAGACTAATTTCCTAAAACAAAAAGTCAAAATCAAATTAGGAAACTAAAAACTAGCTTTTTGACTAAGTTGACTTTGATCAATCCTTGACCAATTTGAGCTCCAAATCAGATTCAATATGCTTTTTAGGATGCCAAATAATCTGAACATGAAGTCCCACATGTTTCTCTTGCTTGGAAGAAAGAGAAAAAACCAACTCAGCAAAATACAGTAAAGCCAGTACAAAAAACAATAAAAACAAGCCAAATTTGAAACTGTCTGTACAACCCCTTTTTGAATGCCTTTGAAACTGGCTTGAATTGATTCCATATCCTCTTAGACATATGTATTGAATCCATAAAGAGTTGGAACCATTTCATGCTGTTCGGTGTCCATATTTGCACCAAAATCGCTACCCGGGTCCGTATCAGCTTCCACCACTTAGATGCTTAGAATAGGCTTTGTATCTTCTAGTATGGACAAGATCTGTTGAGAATTGATTACCCCCTGTATAAATGCTCCCAAGTTGTCCTTAAATCTCTTAATTTGAGCTCTTGTGATTGGTCCGGTCTTTATCTGTGTCGGATCAGCACCCAAATGGGCTATTGGTTGAGCAGACTCGGGCGGAATCACATCATTCCCCTCCTCTTGAAAAGGATTTGTCCTCAAATCTAGATCATCACCTACAGCAAAAGGGAACAAATCAGCAACACTAAATGTAGCACTCATGTTATACTCACTAGGTAAATCAAGCTTGTAGGCATTCTTGTTATTCGACTCCAAAACTTAAAAAGATCCGTCCACATGCGACATAGGCTTAGACTTTCTTTTTTTTTGTTTGGGGAACCTCTCCTTTCTTGAGTGCAACAAAACAAAATCTCCTGGGTCAAACACTATCATAACAAATACTAGAAATACAAATTCATCACACTTTTTAATATTAGAAAATAAAATCTCCCAAATTCTCAAATTTCCACTAAGTAAAGCTTTTAATAATGCAGATAAAGTTCTATACAACGAAAGCATTTTAAATTAGCATCTTTATAATTCATAACCAGCAGTGGTTTCTTACCCAAGATAGCCTTATTAACATCCCCAAAACTCAAATAAAAATTTTTACTTTTTCTTTCTTTCCTTTCTTTTCCTTTCTCTCTCTCGGCCACCACACATTTTTCCTCCCTCTTGGTTTTCTCACCATTTCTCTCGGGTTTCTCCATTCTTCTCACCCCACTTTCGGCCTTCTCATGGTTTTTCCACTCAATTTATGTTTTAAAATGCTTACTTGGACAGCAAGCTCGGACTTAACTTCTTGGATGGATGGTGAAGCCATTAGTGCCATACTAGCCTTCTCCTTGAGTGTTTCGGCCTCCCTCCTTTGTTGGATTTGTAATTGGTCTCTATATACTTCCTTTGGAGTTAATGGCTCCAGCCTTGACCTTCTTGCCTTTGAATTTAAAAACAATACAATTCTCTCGACCAAAATGAGTAGCATCTTTATCAAATTTCCATGGTCTACCTAATAGAATATGTCTGGCATGCATAGGCACAACATCACACACAAAACAACATCCACATATTTATCTATGTTAAATTCTACCTTGGCTTGTTTATTCACTTTTATTTCACCACTATCATTAAGACATTGTAATCTATAAGGTTTTGGATGTTTAATAGTGGTTAAGCATAATTTATCAACTACAAGATTACTAATTACATTTGTACAACTTCTACTATCAATAATCATACTACAAATCTTACCTTGAATTTCACATTGGGTGTGGAAGATGTTCTCTCTTTGAATTTCATCCTCATCTTTGTATGTAGCAAGTACTCTCCTAGAAACCAAGTTTAATTCGACATTGGATGCTTGCAAGGTTTCGGGTTCATCCTCCAAGTCCACCTCCTCTTGCTTGGCTTCATCCTCACTTTCTTCACTTTCCGATTCTAGCTCGCCATTGTCCTTTAACACCATGATTCTTCTATTCGGGCATTGGCTAGCAATGTGTTCTCATCTCTGGCACTTAAAACACACAACATCATGAGTTCTAGAAGGTTTAGGATCTAATTTTAGCTCATTCTTTGGTGCTTGAATAGATTCGGTTCTAGTCTCCTTCTTTGGCCAGTTTGAACTTTCTTCTCCGACTTTCGGCTTTGGCTTGCTTTCATAGATGGGATTGTTCCTCCAGCCACTTGAATTGGACCTTCTGCTGTTGGAAGCACCTCCAAACCATGAGCTTACAGCCCTCCTCTTGAATTGATGCTTTAATTTAATAGCCACATGAAACATCTCCTCCAATTCCACATATTGTTGCAATTCTAGTTTATTGGCGATTTCACGATTCAAACCACCAAGAAACCTTGCCATGGCTGCTTCCATATCTTCATTCAAGTTCAATCTCATCATAAGCATCTCCATCTCCTTGTAATAATCCTCCAAGGATCTATGTCATTGAGATAAAGATTGAAATCTTTGATGCAGCAACCTATGATAGTGTGATGGTACGAATCGCTTCCGCATGGCTCCGTTCATTTGTCGCCATGTAGTAATCAAGTCATCACCAACTCTCCTTCAGATTTTTTCTCATTGGTCCACCATTGGAGTGCGTAATGACCAAACTCCATTGCTACCATCTTCACCTTCTTGGCCTCCGAATAATGATGACAATTGAAAATCACCTCCATTCTATCTTCCCATTCCAAATATGCTTCCGGATCACTTTTACCCATGAATGGTGGGATGTTTACCTTGATGTTGCCAAGATCATCATCTACATCCTCTCTCCTATGCCTCCCATGGCCTAGCCTCTCTTGGACAGCAAGTGTTTCATCCATTCCTCCTTCAAAGTCATCTTCGAAATTTTCCTCCTCTGACTCCTCTCTTGGTCTCCCACGGCCTCGACATCGACCTCGACCTCGACCTCCATGGAATTCTTGTCTCAAATTTGTCCCTCCATGAGATTTTTCTATTCTAACCATCCTTTAATTGATATGGTTGAATTGAGCATTCATCTGCTACAGTTGCTCTATTATAGCCCTCACGTCCATTTGCTCACCATTCCCCGTAGCTCGGGAATCACCTTTAAATCCTAAGAACTCCTCCTCATTAATTCTCAAAGGTGGATCTCCTCTTCTTACCCTTGAATCTGCCATGTTAGTATGAATAATACAAAAATAAAATACATTCTCACCAAATTCACTCCCTCACGTGCTTCACTCAATACAAGAACTCGACACTGATGTTTGCACACTAATTTCGACTTTTAACCCTCTTTTGTCCTCACACTCTCTTGCCTTTTTCCTCTCAATGAATTATCTCCAAGTTCTAATTAAAATATCCACAAAACATCAATTAGATCACAAGTATGTTTTAATTAAACTTATCAACAAAACAGTAACTAAAAGTAGGCAATATCGAAGAATTCAACAAAACCTAGTTTTCGGCTTTTCTAAGCAAAATAAAGCAAATTAAGGAGAAATCTTTGGAATTTTTAAGAACTAGACCAGATGGCAAGAGATTAAGGATTCAAGAATAAAATTTGGGAAAAATAATTTCAAACTCAAACAATAATCAATTCGAACAAAAATATAGAATAGTGTTGGTTGTTGTTCCCGTAATTCAAATTTTGTTTCAATTCCTTTGTCTAATTTTAATCCAAATAATTTAAGTACCCAAAATCCAAATATCCAGCAGCAAAAATAATTCTCCAGAACCTCCAAATATGTATCAAATAATCAACAATACAGCAGCTCCAAAAAATTTCCAGCAACACCAAATTCAACAAACCGAAAAACAAAAAAAAAAAATTTATTCGGCTTTTTTTTTCTTCTTCTTCTTTTTTTTTTTTTTTTTTTTTACTCACAGAATATAACACAACTTCAGTAGCAAATACCAACACTAAAAATTGCAATTCCACACCAAAAATCCACCAAACCCGTGGCCTCCAACAAAAACAAAAGTGCCATTTTTTTTTATATCTGTTCGAATTTTCTTTTTTTTCTTTTTTTTCTTTTTTTGAATATATGAATGCAAATATTGAAGACTAAAACAGCAAAGAAAAATCAACAAATACCAAATTAACAAGAACAATGATAAAAGACAACCAACAAACTAGGTAACAAAAATACGATAAAACTAAGAAATCTTAATTCAACTAGGAATGAAATTTTTTTTAAAAAAAAAAAATATGCAGAACATGTATGATGATAGAAGCAACCTTAACCTAATGCTAAAATTTTAGATTAACACAAAAACAAATAAAGCAAATAAAGATAGATCAAACCTGAACAAAATTTGGCTCTGATACCAAATGATACGAACCTAGAATAACCTGCTCCTAAGCCCGTATTATATTAGCCCAGATCTAATTATGTTCAAGTTCTAATGGTCACCTTGACCCCTAACCAACCTGTGATTAGAAACCTTGGTATATAATGAAGACACCACAATAGGTGATGGAAGGCCTATTGATAAGTCAAACTAAAACACTCATTCACTAATGGTGTTTTAGGTGTTCAAAATAACAAAGAGAATTCAATCTCACAAATAATTTTTTGTATAAAATTGAAGCTTGATTTCTCATTGAAAATAAGCCTTTAAATAGGCTAAGATTACAAAGCAAAAACCTTAAAAAAAATTAATTCCAAACCGGACTCAAATTGTGGAGAAAAAGAAAGTAGAGAAAAGGAAAGTGCCTAATTTTTCCTAGTTTCCTAAACTAATTTGGATTAATTAATTTCTTTATTTTGAATTAGGAATTAATTAATTTAAAATTGAAATACTAAAATAATAACTTTCCTAAACTTATTTTTCCAGCAAATAAATAAATAAGAATCAAAATAAAAGACTAATTTCCTAAAACAAAAAGTCAAAATCAAATTAGAAAACTAAAAACTAGCTTTTTAACTAAGTTGACTTTGATCAATCTTTGACCAATTTGAGCTCTAAATCAGCTTCAATATGCTTTGTAGGATGCCAAATAATCTGACCATGAATTCCCACACGTTTCCCTTGCTTGGAAGAAAGAGAAAAAGCCAACTCAGCAAAATACAGTAAAGACAGCACAAAATACAGTAAAAACATGCCAAAGTTGAAGCTGTCTGTACAACCCCTTCTTGAATGCCTTTGAAGCTGGATTGGATTGATTCCATATCCTCTTATACATATGTATTGAATCCATAAAGAGTTGGAACCATTTCATGTTGCTCGGTGTCCATATTTGCACCAAAATCGCTACCCGGATCCGTATCGACTTCCACCACTTGGATGCTTAGAATAGGCTTTGTATCTTCTAGTATGGACAAGCTCTATTGAGAATTGATTACCCCCTGTATTAATGCTCCCATTTTGTCCTTAAATCTCTTAAATTGAGCTCTTGTGATTGGCCCGGTGTTTATCTGTGTCGGGTCAGCACCTCAACGGGTTATTAGTTGAGCGGGCTCAGGCGGAATCACATCATTTTCACCTCAAATTCAGTTTTAGAAGACTTATCTTGGTTAGGTGGACCGGCCTTACCTCCTTTTTCAATTGGTGAAGTCATGGGTGCCACACTTGCCCTCTCTTTTAGCCGTTTAGCCTTCCTCCTTTGTTGTATTTGTAGTTGGTCTCTAATACCTTTTTTGGAGTCAACGGCTCAAGCTTAATCTTCCTTCCCTTAAATTTAAAAACAATAGCATTTTCTCAACCATAATGTATAGTATCTTTATCAAATTTCCATGGTCTTCCTCGTAAAATATGTTCGGCATGCATGGGTACAACATCACATAAAACAACATCCACATATTTATCAATGCTAAATTTTACCTTGGCTTGCTTGTTTACTTTTATCTCACCACTATCATCAAGCCATTGTAGTCTATATGGTTTAGAATGTTTAATTGTTGTTAACGCTAATTTCTTAACCACAACATTACTAATGACATTAGCATAACTTCCACTATCAATTATCATACTATAAATATTACCTTGAATTTTACATCGAGTATGGAAGATATTATCTCTTTGCACTTGATCCTCATCTTTGTACATGGTTAGAACCCGCCTTGCTACCAAACTAAGTTTGGCCTTTGAAACTTTGAGTCTCAGTTTCTTCTTGTTCTTCAACTCTAATTTCTTCATCAACAAATTCGGCTTATTCTTCAGATTCTTCATTTTCGAACTCCAATTCTCCATTTCCTTTCAACATCATAATTCTTGTATTTGGGCATTGATTGGAAACATGTCCTTGACCCAAGCACTTAAAACAGATAATATGTCGAGTTCTTAAAGGTTTAGAATCAGATTTACCTTCTAACTTGGGTACTTGAGTGGGATCCAACCTTATATCTCTCCTTGGCCGATTGAAGCTTTTACGTTCTAGCTTCGGTTTTTGTCTTGAATCAAAGGTCGGATTACAACAACTCTCCTTTGGGTACCTTGCTCATTATTCCACCATTGGAGTGCATAATGACAAAATTCCAAAGCGACCAACTTTGCCTTCTTTGCCTTTGAATAATTATGGCAATCAAATATCATCTCCATATATTCTTCCCATTCTAGGTAAGCTTCCGGATCACTTTTACCTAAAAATGGTGGTATGTTGACTTTAATGTTGCCAAGGTCATCATCTTCCTCTTAGACTTGTCTCCCATGGGTTTGCCTTCCTTGGAGTGCAAAAATATCTTTGATCTCCTCCTCGAGCTTATCTCCAAATTACCTCCTTCGATTTTCTCCCTAAAACGTCCACAGTCTCCTCGACCTCGACCACGGCCTCCATATGGTTCATGCCTTGAATTCGACCCACCTTGTAATGTTTCAAATCTGTCCATCCTTTTATCAAGTTGATCAAAGCAAGCATTCATCCGTTGTAATTGTTCCATCATGTCGGTAGGTTCACATCCACTACCCATAGATTTAGAATCCCCTTTGAATCCCACAGATTCTTCTTCAATATTTCTAAATGAACAATCTCCTATTCTCATTCTTGAATCAATCATGTTAGTCAAAATAATGTAAAAATCCTTACCAAAATCACTCCCTCATATGTTTCACTCAAACAAGGTCACGACACTCATGTTTGTACACTAGTTTCGGTTTTTAACCCTCTTTTAAGCTCACACTCTTTTACCTTATTCCATTAAAAGAACTATCTCAAAGTTCTATTAAAACACCCTTAAAATAGCAATTAGATCATAAGTATATCCTTATTAAACTTATCAATAAAACAACAACAAAAAGCAAGCAAATACCGAGTGAATTGATAAAACCTAGTCTCAGCCTTACTAACCAAAAACAAGGTAAAATAACAATGCAATTTCTGGAATTAATAAGGAGTAGACCAGAATATTAAGAAGCCAAAAATTCAAGGATAAAATTTAGAAAAGAGATTCAAACAACAAACAAGAACCAATTTGAACAAAATGTGAAATAGTTGTTGATTGTAGTTCTTGTAATTTAAGTCTTTGTCTCAATCCTTCAACCGATTTTAATCCTAACAATTTTAGCACTTAGAATTCAAATCTCCAGCAGCAAGTATAGAATGAATAACAGAAACTCCAAATAATCACTATTGAAATTCCACACCAATCAATCTTAATCTTTCAATTCCCTCAAAATCGGCCTTTTACAATTTTTTTTTTTTTAATCTTCAGCTTTTCTTTTTGATCACTAACACAATAATGTCACACAACCTTCAGTAGCACAATTCACCACAAAAATGCAAACTTCAAGCCAAAAAATTCAACAAACCCGATCTAAACTTTTCAAACAAAAAAAAATTGCAAAAAAAAGAAAAATTGTATGTTTATGCAAGTTGTTCTCAAAACTCCTACTTTTTTTAAAAAATATATGAATGCAATTAATTAAGTTTAAAACAGCAAAGAAAAAATCAACAATAAACCAAATTACTAAGAACAATTATGCAAACAACAAATAAACTAGAAAACAAAAACTTTGGCTAACAAAAGGGATAAATTTCTCACAAGTATTTTTCTGTATGAATAATGTACTGTATATTGTTGAGAAAATATGTCTTAAATAGGTTTGAAGTCACCAAAAAAAAAAAAAAAAAAAACCTAAAACACAATAGGAAACTATGATGTGGCTGAATTCCTTTACTTTCCTAATCTAAATTGGATTAATTAATTTCTTAATTTTGAAATAGGAATTAATTACACCCAAAATAATAAAATTCTAACTTTCTTGAAGTAATTTTTCCAGAAAATGAATAATAAAACCAAAATAAAGACTATTTGCTTAAACAAAAGTCAAATTACAAATTAGGAACTTAGTTGACTAGTTTTCAAACTAAGCTGTCTTTGTCCAATCACCAGCTAGTTTAGGCTCCAAATCAGCTCTAATATTCCATGTATGATGCCAAATGGGATTAATATTAATTCCCATACATTTCCCTTGATTGGAACAAAAAAAACTTGCTTGAACAACAAGAAAGATCAAAGTCAGCGCCAAGACCATGCATTTTCAGCCAAATTGAGCTCTATGCGTAAATGATGGGTTTGAATGCTTTTGCTTCAGTCTTTTTATATTTTCATGGTCCCTTTAAGTGATCAATCTCATTCATAAGTCAACAAATTCATTCTTTACTGCCCGAAGTCCATAGAAGCACAAAAATAGCTAGCCGGGTCCATTTCCCCCTTCATAACTTGGATGATAAGACGGGCTTTGGATCTTCGGGTAATGTCATGCCCTCTTGGGATTTGAAAACACCTTGAATGAAGCTAACCAGGTTATCCTTAAATCTCTTAGCTTGTGCCCATATGATTGGTCCCGTCTTCAGTTGTACAGCATCAGCACTGCATCGAGAATTTAGTTGTACGTGTACAAGCAGATTCTCATCAATTTGTAATGGCCCATTCTCTTACTTCATCGATATTTATCCCATATTTATCCATTACACTCCTAAAGGAATGGGTTTTATTTAGCTATCCTATAAGATCATCTATCCTAGAATTGCTTCTGCTGGAGCCCACTTAACTTCAGCATTCTTACAAACCTTGAAGCCACCTGTTCTGAAAAGGCCTTAATTGTTAAGAGAGTGTATACTTTACAAATTGTGGATATGGTTAAGTTGAATAGTTGTGGTGATGATGCCATTCAATTGAGATTGTTTCCTTTATGTTTGAAGGATAAAGTTCTTAATTGGTTACGCACTCTACAACTGCACTCTACAACTAGGTTCTATTACATGGGGGGAGATGGTAGATAAATTCATGAACAAATTCTTTCCACCTCCTAAGTCTTCATAATTGAGATGCAAGTTATCCAATTCAAGTAAAAGGATTGTAAAACATTGCACGAGAAATAGGAAAGATTTAAAGATTTATTGAGGAGATGTCTCTAACATGGTTATGAAGATTGGGTGCTTATCAATATTTTCAAAAATGGATTATATAATCAAACTAACTTCGTTGTTGATAACTCAAGTGGAGGTTCTTTTACAAAGAAGACGACTGATGAAGTATTTTCTTTGTTTGAAGAGTTAGCTTCTAATTCTTATAATTTGTTGATTGATTGAAAACAATTCAACTTTTAGAAAAAGCTAGAAGCTTGATTGATTCTGTAAGTCTACGGGTCATTCAAGTAATAAAATGAATGAGAAGCCTATCACTGTTACAAAGGATTGATTAGAATTGCAAAATTAGACTATTTACCATAATAATCATGATCTAAATTTATTTATGCCACCAAACATATAGAAATTAATCTAAATACTAAATACTGGGATAATATAGTCAAATTAGTGAGCAATCTATTTAATAAAATAGCCTATTTAAGCTTAACTATTTATTTGATTTCTTAAGTTTTTGGTTATTCTTTATATGTTTTGTTCTCTTTTTATATAAAATACTTCAATTATGGTTTTTGAAGATTATTTGATGAATATTGATTTTTTTTTTTTTTTAGCTTATTTGGAGTAACTTTTTGAGAGATAAACTAAAGGCATGAAGATAAAGCCTTATAGAAGCTAAGTTGGTGTGACCACTTCTTCTAAATTGGTATACATGCCGCATTTAAGCATCAAAGAGAGAAAATCCAGCAATTATGGCATCCCCACTGCAATCTAGCAAGGACAAGGAAAGAAAGTGGCCAATTCGACCTACATAAGGAGCCTTTTATCGAACTTAAATGTTGACTCTTGAAGGTCAAGGCTAGGTTATTAATGAGTGATATGACTTTCATAAGCTTAATTTTGAGATATCCTTGTGATGAATATTAAAACGGGGAGAATTAGCAATCAAAGGTAAAGATTAAAGAACACTCTCGAGAAATGGCTATATATCTACCTATGAAGGCTAAGCCATCAGTCTTTTTGGGTGGGAGGGGGGAGGGGGGGGGATTAATTAGGAGATACAACAATTTAAAGCAAAAAAAGATTTTTGTAGTGAGAGAAGCCCTAAAGTTTGAGTACTTGAAGAGTGCAA
Source organism: Ziziphus jujuba (assembly GCF_031755915.1). NCBI lineage: Eukaryota > Viridiplantae > Streptophyta > Magnoliopsida > Rosales > Rhamnaceae > Ziziphus > Ziziphus jujuba. The sequence goes on from NC_083379.1 coordinate 22,987,660, forward strand.
GGCTTTTGGTTTGCTTGGAGGAGTCACCACCTATAAATAGTCTCTTAATCTCTTTATTTTATTTTTTTAATATTTTGTAATAGAACTCTTGTATTTTGTTGAAAAATGGTTAAATCTATGAGATCCTATCTTGTTTTGGTTTTCGTTGTTTCTATTTCTATGAGAGGTTAGATCTTTGATCTAGGACCTTGATGGATCTCAAATTATGTTTGTGATGGATTGATTTGGTTTATTAATGGTATAATTTCTATCCAATTTTTTGTATTTTTCTTGAATCAATTGAAGAACCTCCATAATTATATGGATAAATTAGTTGGATGTTGCTAAATTGAAAAATTTATGCTTGGGTAAATCTAATTTGGTTGATTGAGAAGAAAAAATACAACTTAAGAGATATTATGAGATTGAGAAAGCCTATTTAAGTCTTGGCATTCTTAAATTTAGCTTTAATTGAGTTTTAATAATAAATTTAGCTTGGGTAATTGAAAGGGAAATCAATTGCGTAGTTATTTGGTAGAATTAGGAAGAAATTCCAATTTCAGTAAATTTCTATATATTTTATTAGACTTAAGAAAGGGAATAAATGAATTTAAAAACCTTTTGTTGATAATTGGGGAATAAATTAGTCATTAATAACAAAATTGAAAAGTCATTTGTGTGGTCCAAGGTAAAATCATGGTGTTAGAACTTTTATTCATAAATTTAAATTGCAATTTGTATGTTATTGGTTGTATTTTGCTTTATTTTAGTTCTGAATTTAGTTCATAGTTTATTCTGAATTGTTTTGTAGATAATTTTTTTTGAGAAAGTTAATTAGTGAAAGACATTAATTCTTCTTTGTAACGAACCGATTACAAACATTGTATCAATATCCATGGGAAGGATCTCATACTCATTACTTAAACTATATGTGCTTTTGCAAGAATTAAAGCAATCAAGTTTTTCACTTAATTGACTGGGAATTTTAGTTATGTTGATCATCAATCAAGTTTTTGGCATCGTTACCAAGGATTGGATGAGATTTTTGGTTTTCAAAGTTTTATTTTTTCCAATATTAGACTTAAGATAGTCAATTTTAGTTTAGGACCATTTTCCTTTTTGTTCATCTTTGTTTCCATCTTTATATCCTTTTTATTTTTATTTCCAAGAAGAAGCCACGGTGAAGGAAAACAATAACAACGAAGCGTCACCACAACCTCATTCTATTTGAGATTATTTCAAGCCATCGACATTTGAGCATCTTTTCGGAATTCCTACACAGCCTATCAATGTAAACATTATTGATTTGAAAATTGCTTTGATTACAATGGTGCTACAAAATCAATTTGTGGTTTTGTTAGTGAGGATCCAAATGCCCATCTTGCCATGTTTTTACAAGTTGCGTATATGGTCAAGCTAAATAAAGTTGGAGATGATGCAATTCAGTTGAGGTTACTTTGTTTTTCTTTAAGGGATAAAGCTCTTAATTGATTATACACTCCACAAACCATGTTCTATCACTTAATGGGAGGAAATATGGTAGAAATTTTTGAACAAGTTCTTTCCACCTTGAAGTATTCACAATTAAAGAGTCAAATTAGTCAATTCAAGCAACAAGATTGTGAGCCATTACATGAGATGTGGGAAAAAGATTCAAAGATTTGTTAAGGAGATGTGCACAACATCATTATGAAAATTGGATGCTTATTGATATTTTCTATAATGGATTACGTGGTCAAACAAAATATATTGTTGATAGCTCAAGTGAAGGATCTTTTTTTAAGAAAAAGATTGAAGAAGCTTTTGCATTGTGTTTAAGGATAGTGTCTTACAAGCATATTCATTGTAAATATATTGCTAATTATTAAATAAAATTATATTTGTTTTTATATTTGTGAGCATGAAAATTTCAAGATTATTAATGTGACCTTAAACTTGATACATAATAATTATATATGTGAGTATTAAGTTTAAGGACATAATCTAAAATAATTCATAATTAATAATTAAAGTATTGTGATCTTTAATTAATCAAAATTATTGGTATGGTCCATCACCATCAAGAATAGAATAGTTTTATCCAAACTATTAATGTAGTGACATTAAAATCGAGGTACTTTATATAATTAAATTATACGGCATTGGACCAGATTATTATTGAATATTTCATAATTTCTGTTATGTATAAAATATTCATATTTATCAATTTGATTATCACATATGGAATAATCTTAATTCTGAATATTTAACAAACTCCTACGATACGAACTAGGTAGACACGCGTCTAAACCCGTATTATATTATACCGGATCTTAATTAAGTTTAGATTTTAATGAATTGACCTCAACCCCTAACCAACCTATGATTAGAAACCTTGGTATAATGAAGACGCCACAATAAGTGATTGGTATCCTATTGATAAGTCAAAACTAAAATACACACTCTAATGGTGTTTTAGGTGTTCAAAGAGAACAAAGAGAAATTCAATCTCACAAAATAATTTCTTAATATTATTGAAGGTGTGTTCTTCCTCTACAATAAGCCCTTAAATAGGCTAAATTTACAAACAATAAAACCCTAAAAATTGAAGCAAAAACCGACCACCAAAGAATAGGAAACCTAGCTTGGCCGAAATTTATCTACTTTCCTAAATTAATTTGGATTAATTAATTCTTTTATTTTGAATTAGAAATTAATTAATTTACAATGAAAATAATAAAATAATAACTTTGCTAAGTTGATTTGTCCAACAAATAAACAAATAAAAACCCAATAAAAAACTAATTTCCTAAAACAAAAAGTCAAATCAAATTAGAAAACTAAAATACTATCTTTTTGACTAAGTTGTCTTTAACCAATCTATGCACCATATGTCAGTATACGCTTCTTCCAAATTCCATCCAAAAACACCTTCTTTATTTTCATTTTATTTATAATTTATTTATTTATTTATTATTTTACCTTTTATTTTTATACCCAAATATATATAAAATTAATTTTTAATATAACAATCAAACCATTGATAAAATGATATATGGTAATAATTTTGAAATAAATTTAAAATAAATAAAATATTTCATTTTATTCTATTTACCAAATAAGTCAAATACGTAAAATGTGTTTGCACGTATATAGTTTCCTTAATTAAATATATTTTAAATATTTTTATATATACAAATATAGTTACATAGAAATTAATAAAGATATCTTTTATTTGGATATAAAAATATAATATCATAAATAATAATTGTTAAACATAGCAAAATAAGATTTATTTTCAAAACAAATTATTTGATCTTATTTTATTACCAATCAATATATATTTTTTATTATTATATTATATAAATGGCTGAGGAATACCAGATTTTAATTAAGTGTATTCGGACCAATGGGGAAGATCTTGAAGATCATTACACAAGAATGCAAGTATTACCCTTTTTAAATTATATATATTTTTATTCTTATTATTATAATATTATATTATATTATATTATAGTATAGTATATTATATTATCTATATAATATATATAAAAAAAGAAGAGTCAATGACACGTGTTATCGTAATGTTTTTTTAAATTTTCTCCAAAATTATCAATAAAATAAAATATCATCTTTTTTTATTATTATTTATGATCTTATTAAAATATTAATCAACACCAAATTGAACAGCTATTTAAAACATGAGTTTTTTTACCTTTTATGATTGTATCCAAAAATATATAAATCTATTATGACCACCATTATATATATGACATAGAGTATATATATATATATAATAGATTTGGATGTGAATTGAAAGAGTATAATATAACCTTCTCTTGGTTGTACACAAAAATATATATTTTATTATTATAATATTATATATGCCATAAAGTGCATTTGCATATATATGGTTCCCTTAATCAAATGTATTTTAAATATTTTTATATATACAAATGTGATTATATGGAAATTAATAAACATATTTCCTTATTTTGACACAAAAATTTTCATAAATAATATAATTTTATTTTATCAATAAAAAATTTGAGATATCCTTTTTAGAATAGAACTGTTAAACATGGTAAATTGAGATTTATATTCAAAATAAATTATTTGATTTAATTTTATTTACCAAATAAGTTAAATACATTTGGTTATAAATTAGTAAGTGTCACTTTCCGGTTATTTAAAATTTCAATGTTAAATATTTTAATGGTTTTTATTCTTTTATATTTATATTTTAGTTATTAATATTATTAAAGTCTTTTTTGTTTTTTTTGTTTTTTTTTTATTTTTGAAAACCGATAGCTACATGAGAAAACCAAGAACTGACTGAGAAAAAAATGTTTTTGGGGGCTTCAATTGAAACTAGCTAATTGATGGAAAAAAGTGATTGGTTTTATGATTTTTGTTTTTGGTTTTTTTTTTTTTTTGGTTTATTATTATTAATATTTTGTTTTCTTTTTCTCAGGGAATTGCTGAAAGGAATGTTAGTGTGCATTTCCTCCTCATGTTTCTGTTAAAGCCTAAACGGTAGGAAAGTGATTATGTGTTTAAAATGATGGTAATTTGGAAAAAAAAATCTAAGTATTTTATTATTGTTTTTTAAAATAATTTTAAAATGTTTAATTGGATACTTATTTCCCAAAAAAAAAAAAAAAAGTTTATTAGTGTGACAGCTCAAACTACCTGCATAAAATATTGTCCTCTTTGGGCCTGGGGAATCATCTTACAATCTAGCCTCAAAGTTTTTAAAAGGTCTCTCAAGGACAATCCAGCCCTCAAGGTTTTTAAAAGGCCTCTTAAGGGAAAGGTATCCACACTCACTTATAAGGAATATTTCGTTCCCCTTTCCAACCGATGTGGGACTTCACAATCCACCCTCCTTGGGGCCCAGCATCCTCGCTGGCACACCGATCCGGATCCAGCTCTGATACCATCTGTGACAGCCCAGACCATCCGCATGAGATATTGTTCTCTTTGAGCTTGGGAATCCTCTTATAACCCAGCCTTCAAGGTTTTAAAAGGCCTCTAAAGGGAAAGGTATCCATATCCACTTATAAGGAGTGTTTCGTTCCCCTTTCCAACCGATATGGGACTTTACAATTGGAGACTTGGAGTTGTTAGAAAAAATTAAATATCTAATTAGAGAAAAGAAAAAAATGCTGAAATAATTTTTTTTAAATTGATAAGATGATTTTTATAATCTTATAAAGTACTAATGGTATATATCTTCTTTTTTTCTTTTTCTTTTTTTTTCCCATCTTTTACTTCCTTTTCGTTTTAGTTTTGGTAGAAAAAGATGGAGGCATACTATATGCTCACATACCTAATGACATAAATTAAACCAATTGTACTTGTCATCAAAAAATAAAAAATAAAAAGAAATAAGAAGCATTTTTGGTTGTTAGTAAGTTTGCTTGAAATTAATTTTAAATATTTTTTTTTAAATTTAAATTAGATTTATAAATTAGAATCTATATAATATATAAAAGTATGATAGTTAGTACTACGTATTGTCATAATGTTTATAGAGATGATGGCATCATCAAGTAGTCAGGTCAATGGGCACAACATTAGACAGTATCAATTTTCAACTTAATTCAAATAATGAAGAAAAAAGCTTTTAATTTGAAATGATGGCTTAATTGTAGAAATTGAGAAAAATTCACATTCATTATTGAGAATAATATTTGTATCTTTATAAAATTTGAAGGTCTTCACCTATAAATAGATAATGAAGCAAGTGATCTTTAATTCCCAATCAATCAGATATATAACTATTGAATAATATTTCTTCTTTAATTTTAATTTTTGTTATAATAAAAATCATACAGTTAATTAATTTGATTCGATTTGAATATAATTAATTTTTTAAATCATCTATTGCGATTATATGTACCGTACATCGTACGGGATCAATACTAGTCAATTAAACACTATTATATCACCTACCACATATGAAATATAAATTTGATAAAGATTTTGGTAAGCCTAGCATTACTGTCTCTAACGTTATCCATAAATAGTTTCCAAGGAAAATAATCTTCAACGATATATAAAAATCAAAAGAAAAATCAACACGTTATAAAACCACACCTTATACGGCCATATCAAAGGTTGTCAGACGTATTAAACTTCTCACAGGACTTTACCTTCATTTGTAGGATTTTCTTTCTTCTTCTTGTTTTTCTTTTTTTTTTTTTTTCCCCCCTTCTTCTCTGACGATCTGCATCAGAGATACCATCAAGCACTATATAAAGTTACAACCATTATTACATTTGACATTCTTTCTTGAAGTTACATAGTTTGATCACATAATATTCTCTCCCACTAAAATCCAATTGGAATCAATCATGTAAAAGAATCAAAACTCACAGTGCCTTCGATATCAAATCTTCTTTGCATTTTCTGCAAACCGGCTTAAGATAAAAAAAAATTATAATAATAATGATAAAAAAAAAAAAAAAAAAAAAAGAAATCTGTGTCACTTTCATATAAATGTAGTTTGGTAAAAATTAACTGCAATCTTAAATTTTCAACAGCTAAACCTAGCTATCATAAGCAGTAGTGCAGTACCAGTCCCAAAATCCAGGAAAGGCATACAGATTTTCTGCACTCGTTTTCCCTCTTGCTTATGCTTAAAACATGCAGTTGGGTTTTCCTGTCGTAATCAAACAATGACTTATAGTGGAGATTCCAAAAGCCTTAGGAATTAAAAAATGTTTTAGAATGTCAATTCATGGGAATTGCAATTTCCGAAACGTGTCTAGTGGCTGCATCTAGCATTTTCACTCATAAATGGAGTCTCTACCATGGCAGCTAGCTCTTCGAAACACAAAGGGATAAACCTCCTTTTCTTCCTTTTAAGTTATGCACTAAAAATATAATTGTGGTCCCTTCTGCCCTTTACACCACTTACCGTATGTAGTTTATATAAATGAGAATTGGATTCACCTCTCATTTTCACTTTATTATTATTATTATTATTATTATTATAACGATTAAATACACTTAGACGTCTTTATAGTATTACATTTTAAACTATAAAAAATCTGACGTTTTGCTCTAAGCTATTGCTTTTTGTTATTTTTGGTACAAGTATACTCTTCGACCTACAAATTTAATAAAATTATCGAAATACAACTTATATAATTTTGTTTGGAAGCTCTTTTGTTTTGTTTTCTTTCATTTATTACTAGGGTGTATGCTTTATTTTGACAAATGTATTATATAAAATTGTATGATTGAATTAGAGGACAAAAATAGTTCAGTGTATAATTTGATTTTTTTTGTTTTCCAATTTTGAGGGCTAGATAAAAACATAAAATACATAGTTCAATCTGGTAAAGTGTAATTAATTCTTATTATAATTCTTTTTTTCTATTATGCATATTTGGAAATGAGAATAACTTCAATGTAAGTGTCAAAAAAAATACATGTGATAATTTGGTGCACTGAATTTAGTACCTTCCATCAAAATAATCTAGTTTAGTTCTTAGAAAGAGGGATACCATATGATAATAAAAAAATTTGAAAAAAAAAGAAAAAAAGAAAAAGGGTTAAAAGTCTTGGCAAATAAATAAATAAAAACAAAAAACAAAACAAAAGCTAAAAGGCTCCTTTTTTCTCGTGTCCTACAAAAAACCAAGATATTTTAAATTATCATTTTTGTTCCTCAAGGACCAAAGATATGCATTGGGTTTCGGCTTGCATACATTACACAAAAAATACTATCATTATTATTATTTCCAAATACCATCTTTACAGGGGCTTTTCTTCCATCACGTTTTAATAAGGCTAGGGAAGTCTATATCAGGGTCTTTGTGACTTTTGCTGAACATATATTTGTAATATTTTTTTTCTTAATCTATTTTATTTTTGCTTGCTAGAGCTTGAATTTTTTGGAGGTGCCAATTGGAATGCTTGTTTTCCATTCCGCTTCACGTAATTTATTTTGACTATTTACAAATACCATAAGGTACTCATCTTGGCTTTAAAATCTCTTAAAAAAAATATCATTTTATCGGTCAAACTATAGAACCGGACGGACAGCAGAATTTTATTTTTTAAAATATCAAAACACTTCTGTCCAAAACATCTTTCTGATGGAGTATTTTATGAATTTATTTGAGAAAAACAATAAAGTGATTTTAATGGAAATTAAAACAACATTCGAACAGACTCAAAAGAATAAGAAAGAACAGAGTTCAACATATTCAGTTCTTATAGGTGCAAACAAAATAATAATAATAATAATCCGATTTTAAATTTCACACCTAGAACATTTGGTTTTTTACCGTTCAAAAAATTAAGATATTAAAATAGTTTGATGGTTCAAATTTGGGGCAACCAAATATGATTTATTTTTTTTTTTTTTAAATTGGCAACCAAAGAGTTTTTTTTTTTGGTAAATTGCAACCAAAGATGTTCGTAGAGCATAAAAGATACTGTAGTGTTGAAAAAATAAAAATTTTATAATTTAAAACTAAAAATGAGTGTTTTTGTTAACATCTTTTTTTTATTATTATATTGTTTAGTTTCCAAAGCAAACCAATCCCCTAAGAAATCCGGAAAGTTTGTCGTTTGGAATAAACCAAGTTAGTCAAAAGGAACTTATTAGTTTGTATCATATAATAAAGAATCAATGTGGAAAAATGGAATTTGGGAGTGCACGTCCCTGTACGATGATGTACTTAATTATTTGTACAGTATAACTCAAATATGATATAAATTTATGACATAATCCAATGGGTCATGGACCTGCAAAGGGCAATATCAGAATAACGAAGAAAGAAAAAGGGTGAAATAGTAAAAGAGAAAGAAAGGAGAGAGGTTGGACTTGTACCTATAAAAGAAGAAGCATCAAAGGAACATGATAAGTTTGGTTAAAAAAATAAAATAAAATAAATCACTGTTTAATTAATGAATATGCGCAGATTAAATGCGCCACTTCCAAAGGACCAAAATCTAAGATAAGTTTGGTTAAAAAAATAAAATTAAATTAATCACTGTTTAATGAGTGAATATGTGCAGATTAAATGCACCGCTTCCAAAGGAAGCGGTATACATATTATTAATAATAATGATAATAATAATAATATAATAATAATAGTGATGAAATAGTACACTAACCGTAGTCAGCCTCAATGGGCCTCTATAAAGTCAATGGGAAATTTTGAACCTCTTTTTGACAATTTCTCTCTCTCTAGACTGTCCCACCATGTTGCCCAAAATTCCAAACACCTCCAATGACATGTTACCAGTTGGAGTTCTTCTCCACTCAATCCCACGAGCTTTCCGAGAGCGTGTTGCAGTTGCCCGGCATTTCCTGCAAGCACCCATGACGTGGATATTTTACATGGTGGCTGGCTATGCTTTTTTAATTCATTTCTTTGTTTATGCACCTAGTCAATCACTGTGACGATGTTTTGAATAGATTTTTTTTTATCAAAATTTATATTATTAGTTTTTAAATCATTAATATTTAAAGTATTTATAAGTTTTTTGTAAAAAATATATTTATAATTTAAATAAATTTAATAAAATATTAAAATTTTAAATGATAAAGTGATTTTTATCAAAATTATATAAATTTTAAATTTATTTTAAAATATCAATAATTAAAAAGAAATTAATAAGGAGTGTTAGATTTTGATGTCTTTCCATCGATATGGTTTTGATGTGAATAGTTATATATACATATTGATTTGAATTTGAATTTTTTGAAAACTTATTAAAGGCATTATATATAATATTAAAAGAAGTTATTAATTTTTTTGAACGGAAGTTAAAATTATAAATTTCTATAAATGAAAGTTGAAAATGCAAAAGTAACTAAAAGTTATATGAACGGTGTACTATTGAATGAAATTACATTAAATGATTGAGATGTTGGTTATTTGGATTTTTTTTTTTTTTGATAGAGCTTAATGGTTATTTGGATGGTAGAACATTCTTTATTTTGTAGTTTTATTTTCATTTTTTGAGACATATGTTAAATTGGGAGAGAGGATGATTTTTTAATCCCCAGCCAATTGATCTAACTCATTATTTGGAAGTTATCATGTTATGTAGGTTATCCCACAAAAATTGATGGTAGATGATTGACGATCCTACTAAAATAATAAGTAACAAATGATATATCTATATATATATATATACACACCTTCCGTGGATTATATATATAATTTGTTTTTTTAATATATATATATATATATGATTGGTTAAGTAAAAATAAATGGTTATAAATGATATATCATTTATTATTAACAAACTGGTTTTTAATTAATAGGTAAATTATAGAATATTAGTTGGAACCAATTTTGTATTTTGACCATCCAATTACCTCTAAGATTAATCCACAAAAGGTAGTCAGAGAAACCAACATGTTTCATTACCTTATATTCCAACAAGTATATTCGTAAGAAATTTAACAATAACTAAAATGTCCTTTTGAATCAACAAAACAAATCTCGTCCCACCTCATACACACATTAATTGAGCCAAATGTTTAGAATCACAAATATTTTGGAAAATTCTATTCAAATTTAGGGGGAAAAAAAGTTCCGACAATATTTTTCACTATGATTAAATTTGCTTTCAAATAATTTAGTGGTAATTATAAAATAATAATAATAATAATAATAATAATTTGGTGTAGAGCGTGTGCGACATGCACTTAACAGGAAGCGTGAGAATTGCTTGAAACAGGGAACCCGAAGTCCCCACCAAAACATTTCTTACCAAACCAAAGAAAGTAACAGAGTCTCATCATCTCATCTAATCTCATCAAAGTCTCTTCTTCAACCATTTCTCTCTCTCCCTCCTTCCTCCTCTCTTCTTCTTTCTCCTTCAATTTTTCTCTCTCTGTAGAGAATCAGAAAAAGAAAAAAGGGAAAAAAACAAAAAATATTCAGACTCATCAATGGAAATCTCACTAAAGCACCATGAAAACCCTAACCCATGTCTGCTTCCTTCCCCAAATAGCCACAGTACAAATAGTAGCAGCAGCAGCAGCAGCAACAGCAATGGAGTCCAAGCCACACCACCACCACAACCACCATCAACACCAACAGCCCTTCAATCTCCTCAGCCTCCCAAACCCATCACCAGATCCGAATCCGCTAACCCTTACCCGACAACATTCGTCCAAGCTGACACGAACTCTTTCAAACATGTAGTTCAAATGCTCACCGGATCCTCCGAAACCGCCAAGCAAGCCTCCTCAAAACCCTCAAGCACTGTAACGGCCATGGAACCACCTTCTAAAACCCACATCCCACCCATCAAATCCATGCCCAAGAAGCAGCAATCCGGGTTCAAACTCTATGAGCGCAGGAACTCCCTCAAGAACCTCAAGATCAACCCCTTGATCCCCGTCTTCGCTTCGACGAATTCTGGATTTTCTCCCAGGAAGCCGGAGATCCTATCCCCAAGCATTCTTGATTTTCCGGCCCTCGTTCTCAGCCCCGTTACGCCGCTGATACCCGACCCGTTTGATCGATCCGGGTCGTCGAATTACGCGTATTCCAACAACGGGAGTGCTAATTTAGATGCAGAGGCGGAGGAGAAAGCCATTAAAGAGAAGGGGTTTTACTTTCACCCTTCGCCGGCGACAACTCCGAGGGACCCGGAGCCCCGCCTGTTGCCCCTTTTCCCTACCACATCCCCTAGAGCTTCAGGTTCTTCTTCGTCTTCTTGAATAACAAATAATAATTTTTTATATTTTGTTGGATGATTTAATATGTTTATTGTTGCCATTGGGTGATGATGAGAAGGGAGATGGAAAAAAAAAAAAAAAACATTTGTAATGGATAATTTGCAGAGAATGAGGGAAATCTTGCTTCAATTGTAAAATTTGTTGTCTTATTCTTCTCGTATGTTCTTAGCACTTTTTTCTTCTGCTTGGTTCTGAAGAAGATTTGATGAGGGGAAAATTTTCAAATTAACTTGCTCTCTTTTTCTATGTCGTGCTCAACAATGGGTAATCCGGTGATGAATGTCATTGATCCTCGGAGAGAATTGGTTGGTATAAAGCTTAATTGAGTGGAAGTTGAAATTCACTTGAAATTTGAATATTTGATACTTCCTCCTCTCTATGTATTTACATGTTGCATTTGTGATAATGGTTCAGTCTGTTACTTAGTTTTTTCTACTTCATTAGTCAGTGGGTAATCATACAATAATTGAGATTCTTTACAAGGAGGATATAAATTCAAAAGGTAAAAACTTTATCGGGATCACCATAAATTTGCATAGAGAATCACTTTACTCCTCTGATATTTGTCTCTCTACTCAATGTTTTCAATAAATGCTGAAGTGAATGCAGTGATCCAATTTAATCTCATACTTTTAAGCATTAATAAACATTGTAAGCAGTGCAGCAGATGAATAGGGTGCGAGAAATAGGAAAAAGAAAAAAAGTTTTGTTTGTTTCAGTGGCAAAAGCAGCTTTGGCCAAGCTGTCAAAGAAAGAGTAGAAGAATTGGTAAGGAATCTTTTGTTGTCTTTGCTGAGCCTGAGGGAAAGATGCCATGGCAGGCAAGCAGGTGTTCTGTGTGCTTGTGTTGTAAGCACATTTTGGTTTGTTCTATGGTTGTTTTTCTTTATATTTTTAACAAATAAATATATAAAAGTATACAGTTGGGCTATGATGGGTAATTTCATACGTACGATTGGTGTCTCTCCAATAAGATATAATTTATAGGATACATTATCATCTGAATTAGATGTAATCCGACATCAGATACCCATCTTCTGGACGGGCGACATGAGCCATCATAACAAAACTTTTAAAAGCATATAATTATTTTATACTCTATATGGTTATTAGCACTTGTAGCAATTTTGATCTACATATGGTAGATCTATGATATAATTCATGAGCGGAGAGAAGTCACCATTGGATATTGCTATGGGCCCCTTCTGTCTGGTGATGTAGATATCATGTAGTCTGAGTTAGCTGAGCATATGATTTAAATCGAAGTTGAAAATAGTTAGCCTTTTTTTTGGGTTACTGTTTGTGGGAGGTCAAAATATAGAGTGGGGTCTTAAAAGAAAGCAATAAATCCAGCGGGTTTTGATGACCGGATTATTACAATTTTCAGCCACACAGAAGATTTATATTTGCTTATTATTTTTATTGGGACCCATTAAATATAGGAATACACTTGGTGAGTTTCGTGGGCCACGTATTCTTTAATACAAAACTTTGGATTGCTGTAAAAGCAATCGTGTAAAGGGGGTTTCTTCTTTCTTTGAATCTAACATTGTTTTTGAGTCTGCTTTTTGACCCAAAAGAGACCAAAAAACTGTAGTGAATGGGGACATGAGAAAGTGAAAGTTAGGGAGGAGGGGAAGTGGGACTTGTGATGATGAAAGGAAAGAAAAAAGAGAGGTAGTGATGAAAATGGGAAAGCCAGAAAACAAGGTGTTGGATTGGCCTGTGTTTTTTTGTTTGTTTGTTTGTTCTTGTGGGTGTGATCTTGTGGACTTTGCACCCTTTAGGGTTGATGTGTCATTAAGCGGAAATTTCAAACTTACATGTGCACTGCTTGGCGACCCATCTTGAAATTTCTAATTCTTCTTCTTTACATTTTAGGCTCTAGCATATAATTATAATTTCTATTTTATTTCTTCTTTTATAAAAAACTGATAATTATCATGTTAAAATGGAATATGCACTTTTACGGAAAGACGACAAGTTTAAGCTCAATCTTTCAACCGAAATGATTTATTAACATCTTATGCTTAACATAATTTACTAAGTGATTATGTAAACAAATCTCTCTCTCTCTCTCTCTCTCTCTTTGTTTTTGTTTTCGTTTTCGTATTTTTTTTTTTTTTGATAATGAAAATTAAAATGTCCTTTAGGAGACAAATAAAATTTGCAAAATCAATTACTTTTCCATCGGAACAACCAAGCAGCAAAAATACTGTTTTTGGGGGCATAATAGCCCTTTTCAAGTTATCCTAGTGTGAAGTTGGATTTAATATTTAATGTTCTAGTACTCGTTAATCTCATATTAGCTCTTTCAACCTTTATTTTCCCAAACTTTGGTCCAATGCATTTTCATCGTCATTTAAGAAACAATAAACTTATTCCCCACTAATGATTAAATAAAATGGACATGATTGTCGGGATGGTTGAGGAAAAGTTCCACACAACCAATGCCTGCGATGGAGGTGTAAAGAAATTTACACAAAATGCTATTGTTGAAAGCTACAAAGACGAAAAACAATACGCAAAATATATGGGCTCCATACCTTGATCCCCACAACCTAAATCCTAAAAAAAGGCCCTTTATTTTTACCCCCACAGAAAAAAAAAAAAAAAAAATATATATATATATATATATATATATCTTTTTCTCCGCTCAAATTCTATATATTTATGACAAAATTACAATAACACCCATTCAATTTTACCAATTTTGCGAATATAAGCCTTGTATTTCTGGAAATTACAAAATCTTCCTCTTGCATTTCAGTTTTGTTGCAACATGACTCATTTTATACACTTTTTTTTTTTTTTTTAAATATATTTCACATATATAAACTAGGGTTAATATCATATAGGCTCCTTATGTTTTACCCTTATTTTAAATTATACCTTGAAGTTTTGAACATTTCAAAAATTTCTTAATTTTTGTCCTAAAGATTTTCACTCTCCTATGCAGCAGGATAAAAGGACATTAATACCCTTACAATTCAAAAATAACTTTTAATTATTGATATAATTGATATCATATCACCCTTTATCCAAAAAAAAGTAAATATTCACCTTTTTCTTAAAATTATTTTATCAATTATCATTATAATAAAAATATTCTACTTATTTAATTTTACTATTTTACCATTTTCATATTTTTTGTTGCATAATTTACGATTTTACATCAATTTTTGTTTTGTTTTATAATGTAGCTATATATTTAGATTAATTAAATTTCTATAATCTAGTAATAAAATTATAATTTTAGATATTTATAAATTACTACGCTGTAATATTTTTAATATATTTCACTCAAAAAAAAAAATAAATAAAATCTATTGTAACCAGATTCAGTTTTATTCTTCACTTTTTGAAACCATAATATTTTTTTAAATTAACTTTTTATTGAAAAATTAAATGTTAATGGTCTTTTTTTTTTTAAAAAAAAAGAAAAGGGCATGATTAAATACCATATAAAAATCTTATAACAATAACAATTTCTTACTAATTCTCCATCAATTTTTAACTTTTCACTCTCATACATATTTCGTGTATCTTTTTTTTAAATAATTAGTTTTTTCTTTGCTCTGATAAAAGAAATATTGATATTCATAATGAATAAATAACTATTAGATCAGTAAATTAGAAACACAAACATAATTATCAACATATATGGAATACGAAGAAATAAGTTGAAAAAAAAAATATCATAATGACTAAATATTGATAAAAAAATTGGAATCACATTAAAATAAATTATTAAATAATTAATTTTTTTTATAGTGTACAGAAAAAATGCACAAATTATAAAATGAAGATAAAAAACGATTTAATAGTTTTAACAATTTATTATGTACATAAATATATAAGATAATATAAAATATTTGAACTAATTAAAGTAAATATTAATTAAAGATGATAATTTCTAGCTAGAAAAAATTATGGAAGATAACTAATTTTTTAGGTAATACAACATTTTATTTAGGTAGTGCAACAACTATTTTTTTCGTTTTTTGTTTATCTTTTCTTCATTTTATGCAATATAAAAATTAGTTAATAAAATTCCAGTAAAAAAGAAAAAGAAAAAAGGAGGATAGTTAAATCTTTTATTATTTTTTAGACATTTTATAAAATGAATAACTATTTTATTTATTTCCATTATAGGTATTAGAACATTTTATTTAGGGAGATGAACAACCATTTTTTTAAAAAACTTTTATGACATATAATAATTAGTTTAATTCTTAGCGAAAGAAAAAAAAAAAGTTAAAGGATGATAATTTTTTTTTTTTTTGGGATTATAAAAAATTTAGAAATGATATGATATGGTAATTATGGAGAAGGATTCTGAGATCATCATTTAGAGTAATCAGATTTATATGATTTTCATGTTTTGACAGCTATAAATTACTGTATTTCACAACCCCTCTTTATAAATCTTTTAATATATTTTCACAACCCCTCTTTATAAATCTTTTAATATATTAAAATTAAGGGAACATTTAGGAAGTGTATCACTAATTTTTGTTACTTTTTATTCATTTTATAAAATATAATAATTAGTTTTTAGTTAATATACAAATTTTATCTATCTTATTCTTGTATATTTAGTAATACATTTTTTTAAGATACATGAGACAAAATTTTATCATTTTCGAGATATATATATATATATATATATAAAAGGTAAAATGTTAATGTTTCTAGATTTTTAAAATGGTCCAATTATCTTTTTATCCTTCTTTTATGGTTAAATTTAATGGAATATTTTTTAGTGTATTTTTTAAATATTTAAAATCATATGATATAATTTAAAATAGGTTTATGTAAATAACAGGGTCTATATAGTATTAACCCAAAAACTGTAACATTTTTATTCGGTACAACTAGTTAAACAGTATATTATCAAAAAAAGAAAAATAGTAAACAGTAATTATCATTTGCACATTTTTATAGTCAGGTAAAAGTGAAGATCATTTTGCCAAAAAATAAGGTACAAGTGAAAATCATGCTCATGGGACAACCCAAGTGGCACTGATCTCTACCACGTCAACTCCCTGGTCCTGGTTCCATCACATTCTAGACATCAAAATGGGGATTCTTATAGCTTTATCTTTTGAACAACCAACGGTGGGAAGGAAAATGGGACGTCAACAACTCAGGTAACATGAGCTTTGTCATGTGACTTGGATATGAAATGTATATATAGGTCATGATATTCTCATTGATCGATACATGCTGCATATTCGATGGTTTATTTCATGCTGGGACTGGTTGCTGGTTATCACACATTAGTTGGGTGCATGCATTTCACCTGCTGCTTTTTCTTGGGGAAACACCACCAACATGCTTCAATAGGCATGAAATCTAAATATAGTTGAAATGCCCATATCTAAGCAAACGATCGGATAACTAGTTTGGATAATTGCGTTCCAATGGTAATTGTTCAGTGAATCCAGTAGATGATATTTACATCTTTTTGTTGGAATGAAAAAAAAAAAAAAAAAAAAAGGGGAAAAGGTAGCACCTATCTTTCCTTTAAATAAGTAGTATTTAAAAATAGGTGATAATTTTTTTTTTCTCCTAACATAATTTCTTTTTAGTGCACGTATTTATTTATTAATCTTATCACGGGGTTTTTGTATTTCGGTTGAAGTAAATTACTCATCAAATTGTGCCTCCTCTTTTATTATTATTATAATTTTTTTTCATCTGTTTCGAATTTATAACTTTACAATAAATGTGAGTGTTCAGTTGACCAAAGTGTGCCTCTTTGATTGTGAGAATGTTAGTCTAATTTTGTGTTTTTATCATATAGTCCCAATCCAATTTTATGTGCATTGCATGTAGGCCCCCTTACTTAGGCCACCTTGCCTGCTAACTTTCATAATACGTTTTTATAAAACTAAAAAAAAACATAAAAAAATAAAAAAAGTATGGCAGTGTAGTAAGACAGTTATTGATTAATTGATTTAATTTTATATATTAATTTTCTTTTAAAAAGATAGATATCGCTGTTACAATTCGGACTAGTTATCCAAAAATTTCTTCAACTAGTTAATATCTGGTCCAAGTCAATATATTAGTCTCAATTACATATAGCTATGCAAGGACCCATTTTTTTCGTTTCATTTATTATGTTTCCTTAATATCTTATGTAAATTAACTTGGTAAAATATTACACGGCATGAATCAAAATTCAATATTATCGTTGGGGGAGTTAATAATCCGTAAGAAAAATATTTAAGTAATATATATTAAATTGACTAAATATGTATTACTTGATATTACTCAATATTATTTCCTTATATTTAGTATTTAATTCATCTATTTAATATTTTAATTTTATAATTACTATATTATTTTTTTTTTGCTACCAATTGTTAATTAAATATAAGTTTTTATTGATTATTTAATTTTAATATTTTTGATATAATTATTTTTTATTTTATTTAAAAAAATTATAATTGAGTTTCACAAGTTGCAAGATAATTTAATGCATGAGTTAGGGTTTACATACTTTAACATGAAAGCTTAACGGGTGTGTTTAGGTAAAGGAATTTTGACATCAACATTGTATGATACGACATACAACATATTGCTAGATCTAACTATATGTACGTGTTGCATTCTGTTTAGATTCATGGAATTATTGAAATAAATAGGAAGAATTTAAATCCCTTATTTGGATGATTAAAATAAGGTGAAAAAGAAAGAAAATGGATGGAAATAGTTCTTTTATTTTAATGAACTTCGTTTTCCTCCCAAAACCGTCGAGAAACGGATGGAAAGAAAAAAGTTTTAATGGTTTTTTTTTTTGGTATCTCAAAGTTACACTTGTTAATACTGTTTGAAAATGTTTATTGTCTTTCATATCATTTATTTTCATTTTCATTAATCGTACAAAGAACAATTGTAACAACCCTACTAAAAATCCTTCTGTTGTACAAGTTTGATTAAGTTTGATCAAATGGACTATATATGGATCCTAAGTTGATTTTTTATAGTCATAGTTTTGATTTGATCGGTGTACTATTGTGTAGAGCTAATCGATATGAGTTTATAGATTGACAACACACTGAATTTTGAGTTATAGTTGAAAACTTATGGTTTAAAGAAGTTTTGAGTATAAATTATATATCAATGTCCAAAATTAGTCTTGATTTTGTTTGTTTGTAATCCTAAAGCTAATATATACATTGGGAAGCATGCCTAGCAAGAAAGAAATCATAAAATTCCTAGTGTATCCTTGGAAACCCTAGAACCCATGTGAACCAGCCCTAATAAGATCAACCCAAACCCATTACCACAACCAGCTAGGTCTGTTGGATTTCAATGATAAGAATCCGCCCTTATCCATACAATCAACTACCTGCTATGGTGTTGATCCTGTACAAATGAAGACGGGACCAATCACTAGGGCACAAGCAAAGAAATTCAAAGATAATCTGGTTAGCTTCATCCAAGGAGTGATTCAACCTCAAGAGGGCATGACATTATGTGAAGAACCAAAGCCCCGTCTTGTGTATCCAAGTTATGAAGGCGAAAATGGACCCGACAAGTTGTTTTGGTATATTTTTGGATCCTGGGCAGCAAGGAATGGATCCAACAATTCATGAACTCAATTGATATCACCAAGAGGCCACAGAATCATGTCAAAACTAAAGCTCAACCATTCAAAATGAGGCATGTGCTCATGAAGCTTCATAAGGGCCGAAAATCATCAATTTAGGTGCTAACTTTGACTTCTTTTGTTGTTCAAGTAAGTTTGACTTATTCAAATCAAGGAGCAACATATGGAAATCATTATTAATCTTATTTGGCATCTTAAATGGCATATGGGAGCTGATTTGGAGCCTAATCTAGCTGGAAATTGGATAAAGACAGCTTAGTTGTCAACTAGTCAACTAGTTTCCTAATTTGAGTTTGACTTTTTGTTTTAGGAAACTATCGTTTATTTTAGTTTTTATTTGTTTATTTGCTGGACAAATTAACTTAGGAAAGTTGATATTTTATTATTTCAATTTTAAATTAATTAATTTATAATTTAAATAAAGAAATTAATTAATCCGAATTAGATTAGGAAGGGAATGAAATTCGACCACATCTTTAGTTTCCTTATTGCTAGCCAGTTTTTACCTAGTCTTTTAAGGTTTTATTTTGTTCTTTCAAAGCCTATTTAAAAGCTTATTTTCAATGAGAAATTAGCATACATATTTTATAGAAAAATATTTTGTGAGAAAGAATTCTCTTTGTTCTCGTTAAACAATTGAAACACTTAATAAAAATCAAGTGTTTTAGTTTGATTTATCAATAGGACTTCCATCACCTATTGTGGTGTCTTTATCATATACCAAGATTTCTAATCACAAGTTGATTAGGGGTTAAGGTTTCCATTAGAATATGAACATAATTAAGATCCGAGCTAATATAATACGAATTTATTAGCAAGTCAACCTAGGTTCGTATCATTCAACCATTTCCGGACACCACCCAGCAATACAAGCTAACCACTCATGATATGCACCTTCCGATGATCTTGACCATAATATTTCATGACAATTTGTAGTCTAACATATTGTATTGATTGTTCAAAGTTGGTAGCAACGTCAATCCATTTTCGGATGGATTTGCTGGAATTCTAGCTATTTTAGGCCAATCCATACATTTCTCCCCCTATTTTAGACCCTTTTAACCCAGTTCCAACCTCCATTCATCAAGATTTTACATGGTTCAAGAGATTCATCAAATTTAAGTCTAACTAAAGTTTCTGATGAGTTTTTTGATGTTTGGCAAAGCTTTTGGACCAAACTGAGTATACCAATCTGACCCCATCTCATAAACTTTCCTTTGGTTTATTATATGTTAACTTTGGACATCATTTGAATATATTTCTATTTTTAGGCCAACTAATTAATACCTAATAAAATTAGATTGTCTTTGAATTATATGGGACAAAATTGATGTTAGAATTGTGTTCCTAGATGTTATCAAGACACATTGGAAGGTTTAATTTCATAAAATTGACCTTTAAATGAAAAATCTCAATTTTAGATATAGGATCCTAAATTTTTGCTATATAATTAGATGTTTTAGCATCCTATTTAAGTAATTTTAGAGTTGTACAAATTAATTTAAGACATTTAGTGCACACCAATGTCTTTAGTTTAGTTTTTGAGATGTGATAAATATTTTATTATATTATAGGCACTTATACTACGGTTGGAGGCTGTTAGCCCCTTAAGCATCGGATGGGGACCAATGATGGAGGCCATGTTCCATGGTTATGTCCTTAGTGTGCTTAGGAGGGTGGCACACAGCATTGCTATAGAGTATGAGGCTATGTGGGTGGCACGGCATGGAGGCATTGATAAGCATTAGGTGGATGCCTCAGACATGGCAAACAGACCGAAGGCACGGTGAGGTGTTGGTAGGCGGATGCATGATGGACTATGCATAGATTTAGAGTTAACCAAGGCATGGTGGGGGAGACTGTGCAAGCACGGTGGGCTAGCCAGACATGTGCATGGAGGTACATGTACCTGATGGTCGAGAGAAGTGTGCATGGGTGGAGCATGCATACAGATGCACCAATATGAGCAAGTCATAAGGTGTGACAGTAGCAACATGCAATGCAGCAAGTGAGTGTGATGCAACACATATCAACATGCCTGAATGGATCCAACACTAGTGGGGGGGATGCGTGAAGCTGCTAAGCATTGTGCAAGTAGGCACAAGTTGCCTGCATGCATAGGGGTGCATGGCTATGCACGAATGTGGACTGTTGGATAAAAATTGCAGGGGCATGTTGGCCATGATTTTCAAGGTTTGATGCGCACCAAATGCGGCTTTGTTGAGATAAGTCTAAGTTTGTTGGTTGCATTTGAAATGTGGTTGAGATAATGGGTTTTGGCTAAGTTTTGAAAGGTGGTTGCAAGCCTTGATAAGTGGAGGTTAAGGGAGTTTGTTGCAATCCTATCTTAGTTCGAATTTGAAGGATATGAAGATTTGGCCAAATAAGACACGTGGCATGGATGGGCGCATGACATGTGGCAGGTAGTTATGGGGCGGATAACTATTGGGCTAGGTGGCACAAGGTTATGTGATTCCGCCTGAGGCCGCTCAACCGATAACCTGCTGGGGTGCTGACCCGACACAGATAAAGATCGGGCCAATCACAAGAGCTCAAATTAAGAGATTTAAGGACAAAATGGGAGCATTTATACAGGGGGTTAAAAATTCTCAACAGAGCTTGTCCATACTAAAAGATACAAAGCCTATTCTAAGCATCCAAGTGGTGGAAGCCAATACGGACCCGGGTAGCCATTTTGGTGCAAATATGGACACCGAGCAGCATGAAATGGTTCCAAATCTTTATGGATTCAATACATATGTATAAGAGGATATGGAATCAAGTCAAGACATCTTCAAAGGCATTCAAAAAGGGGTTGTACGGACAGCTTCAAATTTGGCCTGTTTTTACTTTATCTTTACTGTATTTTGCTGAGTTGGTTTTTTCTCTTTTCTCCAAGCAAGGGCAACGTGTGGGACTCCATAATAAGCTTATTTGGCATTCTAAAAAGCATATAGAAGCTGATTTGGAGCTCAAAGAGGTTAAAGATTGGTCAAAGTTAACTTAGTCAAAAAGCTAGTATTTTAGTTTCCTAATTTGATTCTACTTTTTATTTTAGGAAAATAGTCTTTTATTGTGATTTTTATTTATTTATTTTCTGGAAAAATAAGTTTAGGAAAGTTATTATTTTAGTGTTTCAATTATAATTAATTAATTCCTAATTCAAAATAAAGGAATTAATTAATCCAAATTAGTTTAGGAAACTAGGAAAAATTAGGCACTTTCCTTTTCTCTACTTTATTTTTCTCCACACTTTGAGTTCGGTTTTGAATTAATTTTTTAAGGCTTTTTGCTTTGTAATCTTAGCCTATTTAAAGGCTTATTTTCAATGAGAAATCAAGCTTGAATTTTATACAGAAAATTTTTTGTGAGATTGAATTCTCTTTGTTTTTTTGAACACCTAAAACACCATTAGTGAATGAGTGTTTTAGTTTGACTTATTAATAGGCCTTCTATCACCTATTGTGGCATCTTCATTATATACCAAGGTTTCTAATCACAGGTTGGTTAGGGGTCAAGGTGACCATTAGAACTTGAACATAATTAGATCCGGGCTAATATAATACGGGTTTAGGAGCAGGTCGTCCTAGGTTCATATCACAAGGTCACAGGTCCAAAGATCCTACACAACTAGGAGGGTAAGTTGTGATCCCCTGCAACTAGGGATAAGGATAGTTGCAATCCCATGCAAGTAGGGATGTTATGATGAGAATCCGCTCGAATCAGCACAATCGACAACCTGCTAGGGTGCTGACCTGATACGGATGAAGACCGAGCCTATCACTAGGGCTCAAGCTAAGAGATTTAAGGACAAACTGACTGTATTTATATAGGGAGTGATTAATTCTCAAAAGGTCTTGTGAATTCCCAAAGATACAAGACCCGTTTTAAACATCCAACTGGTGGAGACGGATACGGACCCGGATAGCTGTTTTCGTGCAAATATGGACTCCGGGTAGCAATAAATGGTTTCAACACTTCATGAATTCAATAAATATCTCTAAGAGGTCATGGAATCAAGTCAAGGTAGCTTCAAAGGCAATCAAAAAGGTGATGTGCGCATAGGAGGAAGTTTGGCCGATTTTACTGTATTTTGTTGCTGGCTTTATTGTATTTTGCTGAGTTGGCATTTTCTCTTTGTTCCAATCAAGGGCAACGTGTGGGACTCAATGATAATCCTATTTGTCATCTTAAAAGACATATGGAATCTGATTTGGAGCTTAAATTGATCAAAGATTGGTCAAAGACAGCTTAGTAAAAAAGATAGTTATTTAGTTTCCTAATTTGATTTTGACTTTTGTTTTAGGAAATTAGTCTTTTATGTGGTTTCTATTTATTTATTTGCTGGAAAAATCATCTTAGAAAAGTTATTATTTTATTATTTCAGTTGTAAATTAATTAATTCCTAATTCAAAATAAAGGAATTAATTAATCAAAATTAGATTAGGAAATGAATACAAAATTCGGCCACATTAGGAATCTTACGAGCTTGGCTGGTTTTGTCCTAGGATTTTAATATTTTATTTTTTTGTGACTCTAGCCTATTTAAGAGCTTATTTTTAAGGAACAACACACCTTCAATAATATTCAGAATTTATTTTGTGAGATAGAATTCTCCTTGTTCTCTTCGAACACCTAAAACACCATTAGAGAGTGTGTATTTTAGTTTTAACTTATCAATAGGATATCAATAACCTATTGTGGCATCTTCATTATATGAAGGTTTCTAATCCTATGTTGGTTAGGGGTTGAGGTGACCATAAGAACTTGCGCTTAATTGAGATCCGGGCTAATATAATACAAGTTTAGAAGCGAGTCGACCTAGGTTCGTATCATTTGGTATCAGAGCCAAGATTTTGATCAGGTTTGATCTATCTTTATTTGCTTTATTTTTTTTGTGTTAATCTACAATTTTAGCATTATGTTAAGTTGCATCCATCTCATACACATTCAGCATCTTTTTTTTTTTTTTTTTTTTAAAAAGTCGTTCCTAGTCAAATTAGGTTTTCTTTGTTTTACCGTATTTTTGCTTCCTAGTTTGTTAGTTGCTTTTCACATTGTTCTTGTTAATTTAGTTTATTTTTTATTTTTCTTTTCTGTTTTTGATCTTAAATATTTGCATTCATTTATTCAAAAAAAAGAAGAAGAGAGGAATTGCAGCATCATATATAAATTAAAAAAAAAATTACATATTTGTATTGCTGTTGTTGGAGGCCACGGGGTTGGTGAGTTTTTGTTGTTGGAATTGCAAGTTGGGTGTTAATTCTTATTACTGCAGTTGAGTTGATATTCTGTGAGTAAAGAAAAAAAAAAAAGAAGAAGAAGAAAAGCCGAATAAAAAAAAAGGGGCCGGTTTTGTTGAATTTGATATTGAAATTTTTTTGCTTGAAATTTCTTTGAACTGCTGAGTTGTTGACGATTTATTCAATATTTGGAGTTGCTGGAGATTTATTTTTGCTGCTGGATATTTGAATTTTGGATGCTAAATTAATTGGATTAAAAATTAGTTAAAGGATTTGATACAAAAACTTGAATTACAAAGATCAACAACAAACAACTATATTATATATTTTTTTCAAATTGATTCTTGTTCGTGTTTGAATTCTTTCCCTATATTTTATCCTTGAATTATTGGTTCATTCATATTCTGCCAGCTTATATTTCATTCTAACAATTTGTTTGTTGATTTACCTTGTTTTTGCTTAGAAAAGCCGAGAACTAGATTTTATTAATTCACTCGGTATTGCTTGCTTTTTGCTACTGTTTTGTTGATAAGTTTAATTAAAACATACTTGTGATCTAATTGCTGTTTAATGGGTGTTTTAATTAGAAATTTGAGTTAATTCTTTGAGTGGAAAAAGGTAAGAGTGTGTGAGCTTAAAAGAGGGTCAAAAGCTGAAACTAGTGTGCAAACACGAGTGTTGAGACCTTGTTTGAGTGAAAAACATAAGGGAGTGGTTTTGGTGAGGTTCTATTTTATTTTTGTGTTTTTCATACTAACATGGCAGATTCAAGGGTGAGAAGAGGAGATACACCATTAATAATTAATGAAAAGGAATCCATAGGATTCATGGGTGATTCTTTAGCTTCGGGGAGTGGAGATGAGCACACGGACATAAAAGGCTGTCTTGAAGCAATTACAGCAGATGAATGCTCGATTTAAACATATAGATCAAAGGAGAGATAGGTTAGAAACTTCCTAAGGTGGACTGAATTTGAGGCAAGAATTCCATGGAGGTTGAGGTCAAGGTCGAGGAGGCCGTGGGTGACTTAGACAAGAATTTGGGGAAGGCAATTTTGGAGATGACTTGGATGAGGGGTATGATGAAATTTTTGAACCTTAAGGAAGGCCAATCCATAGGAGACTAGCAAGGACTGAGGATGATGATCGTGGGAACATTAAGGTCAACATACCACCTTTCATGGGAAAAAGTGACCCGGAGGCTTACTTGGAATAGGAGGAGCGTATGAATATGATCTTTGATTGTTATGACTATTTGGAGGCCAAGAAAGTTAAGTTGGCAGCAGTGGAGTTTGGAAATTATGCACTCCAATGATGGACTAATGAGCAAAATATCCGAACGAGAGTTGGTGATAAATTGGTTACTACTTGGTGGTAAATGAAATGAGCCATGAGGAAGCGATTCGTACAGACTCATTACCATAGGTTGCTACATCAAAGGTTACAATATTTGACACAAGGAAGTAGGTCTGTGGAAGATTATTACAAGGAGATGGAGATGCTCATGATGAGGTTAAGCATGAACGAAGATAGAGAAGCAACCATGGCACAATTTCTTGATGGGTTGAATCATGAGATAGCCAATAAACTAGAATTGCAGCAACATGTGGAATTGGAGAAGATGTTGCATGTGGCTATTAAACTTGAGCATCAATTTAAGAGGAGGGGCGTAATCTCATGGTTTGAGGTTGTTTCCAACAGCGAGAGGTCAAATCCAAATGGTTAGAGAAACAATCCTACCTATGAAAACAAGTCAAAACTGAAGGTTGGAGAAGAAAGTTCAAATTGGCCAAAGAATTGATAAATATGTGTATATTGTTTTATGTGATGTTGTGCCTATGCATGCGGGTCATATTTTACTTGGTAAACCATGGCAATTTGATAACGATACTATACATTATGGTCGAGAGAATGCTATTGTTTTTAAATTTAAAGATAAAAAGGTCAAGTTGGAACCATTGACTCCTAAAGAGGTATTTAGAGACCAACTTCAAATACAACAAAGGAGGGAGGCCAAAAAGCTCAAGGAAAGAGCTAGCATGGCACCCACGGCAACAACACCAATCCAAGGAGTCCAAGCATTGAAAGACCAACCAGGTAAGGTTTCTAGAACCCAAATTTAGTGGAAAAATCAAGGCCAATCTAAGAGTGGGAAAAAAATTGAGAAGGCCGAGAGATATGGTGAGAAACCCAAGAGTGAAGCAAAAATTTTAGTGACCGAGAGAGAGAGAGAAAGGAAAAGAAATGAACGAGAGAAAAAATAAAATTTTTTTTATCTTAGCTTTGGTGATGTTAATAAAGCAATTTTGACTAAGAAACCGTTGCTGGTTATGATTTTTAAAGATGTGTAGTTGAATGATCAAGCTAATCCCGAAGAACTTGAATTGCCAAGTTCTATTTCTTCTCTTTTGTAGGAATTTGATGATGTCTTTTCCGAAAAAATTCCTAAAGGATTACCACCTATCCGAGGGATAGAACATCAAATTGATTTTTTTCCGGGAGCTGCAATTTCAAATAGGCCAGCATATATAAGTAATCCCAAGGAGACAAAAGAGCTACAAAGGTAGGTAAGTGAGTGCTTGATAAATGTTATATTCGTGAGAGTATGAGTCCATGTGCTGTCCCTGTTTTGTTAGTACCTAAGAAAGATGGTTCATGGCATATGTGTGTAGATTGTAAGGCTATAAATAATATTACCATTAAATATAGGATTCCAATTCCTAGGTTAGATGATATGTTAGATGAATTACATGGTGCATGCATTTTTACTAAAATTGATCTTAGGAGTGGGTATCTCGAATTAGAATGAAAGAGGATGATGAATGGAAAACCGCATTTAAAACTAAGTAAGGATTGTATAAGTGGTTAGTAATGCCTTTTGGTTTAACTAATGCACCTAGTACCTTCATGAGATTAATAAATCATGTCATGCGACCATTCTTTACTAAAATAGATCTTAGGAGTGAGTATCATGAAATTAGAATGAAAGGGGGTGATGAATGGAAAACCGCATTTAAAACTAAGTATGGATTGTATGAGTGGTTAGTAATGCCTTTTGGTTTAACTAATGCACCTAGTACTTTCATGAGATTAATGAATCATGTTATGTGACCATTCATTGGAAAATTCATCGTTGTTTATTTTGATGATATTCTTGTATATATTAGGCATTTAGATGAGCATGTAGAACATTTTAGGCAAGTTTTAAATATTCTTAGGAAGGAAAGGTTGTTTGCTAACATGAAAAAGTGTGATTTTGTAAAGCTGAGTAGTTTTCCTAGGATTTGTAGTAAGTGTTGCTGGTATAAAAATTGATCAATCCAAGGTGCAAACAATCCAAGAGTGGCTGAAACCTACCTCCATTATCCAAGTGAGGAGCTTTCATGGTTTGGCTAGTTTCTACCGACAATTTGTCAAGGATTTTAGCACCATCGCAGTGCCTTTGATGGAAGTTGTGAAGAAGAATGTTGGCTTTAAATGAGGGGAAGCACAAGATAAATCTTTTAATTTGTTGAAAGAAAAATTGTCTAATGCACCTTTACTAGTTTTGGCTAACTTTGAAAATTTTTTTGAAATTGAATGTGATGCTTCGGATGTAGGTATTGGAGTTGTTTTAATGCAAGAAGGAAGACCCATAGTATACTTTAGTGAGAAATTAAATATAGCTGCACTAAATTACCCGACTTATGACAAAGAGATGTATGCTTTGGTGAGGGCTTTGGAAATGTGGCAGCATTACCTCATGCCAAAAGAATTTGTGATTCATACGGATCATGAATTTTTGAAGCACATTAAAGGCCAAGGGAAGCTTAAACGAAGGCATGCTAAGTGGATTGAGTTCACTGAAACATTTCCTTATGTCATTCGATACAAAAAAGGTAAGGAAAATGTGGTCGCCGATATATTATCCCGAAGCTATGTAGTCTTTTCTACCTTAGATGCTAGATTGCTTGAATTTGAACAAATAAAAGAACTTTATGAGCATGATAGTGACTTTAGAGAAATATTTAGGACCTATTCAAAACATAGTTTTAATAAATTTTGCATCTTTGAGGGGGTATTTGTTTAGGGAAAACAAACCTTGTGTGCCTAATTGTAGCATTAGGGAACTGTTAGTGAGGGAAGTTCATGGTGGTGGTTTAATGGGCCATTTTGGTGTTTTAAAAACTTTATCCTTGCTGCATGAGGAAATATGTGAAAGATGCTTGAAGTGCCGAAAATCCAAATCCAAGTTGAAGTTGCACGGTTTGTACCTTCCATTACCGATTCCTTCCTTTCCTTGGGTGGATTTATCAATGGATTTTATTCTTGATATTTGTTATTGTCGATAGATTTTTTAAAACGACACATTTTATTGCATGTAATAAAACTGATGATATATATAATATTGCTAACTTATTCTTTAAGGAAATTGTTAGGTTGCATGGTATGCCTAGGACAATTGTTTCGGATAGGGATGATTAGTTTTTAAGTTATTTTTGGAAAAATTTGTGGGGCTAAGTTAGGAACTAAACTTTCGTTTTCAACTACTTGTCATCCAAAAACTGATGGACAAACTGAAGAAGTAAATAGGACTTTGTTTACATTGTTACGGGCTTTAATTAGTAGAAACTTAAGAACATGGGAAGAATATTTGCCACATGTTGAATTTGCTTATAATAGATCCTTGCATTCAGTCATTAAATATATACCATTTGAGATTGTTTATGGTTTTAATCCTTTGACTCCATTAGATTTAACACCATTACCTGTAAGTGAATGTGCTAATCTAGATGGAAATCAAAAAGCTGATTTTGTGAAGCAAATTCATGAGAAGACTAAAGCAAACATTGAGAGAAGGATGGAGCAATATGCAAGGAGTGATAATTAAGGTCGAAAAAAAGTTGTCTTTGAACCTGGAGATTGGGTTTGGTTGCATCTAAGAAAGGAGAGGTTTCCTGAACAAAGAAAGTGATACGAACTTAGGACGACCTGCTCCTAAACCCGTATTATATTAGCCCGGATCTCAATTAAGTTCTAATGGAATGGACCTCAACCCCTAACCAACCTGTGGTTAGAAACCTTGGTATAATGTAGACGCCACAATAGGGGATGGAAAACCTATTGATAAGTCAAGCTAAAACAACCAATTCTCTAATGGTGTTTTAGGTGTTCTCAAAGAACAAAGAGATAATAAATCTCACAAGTATTCTCTCAATCAAATCAAAGTTTTTTATTCATATTGAAAAATAAGCCTTTAAATAGGATTTGAAAGAGACAAAATAAACCCTAAAAACCCTAGGTAAAACCGGCCACACACATAAAGAATCCTAGTTGGCCGAAACTATACTTCCTTTCCTAATCTAAGTTTGATTAATTAATTCCTTTATATTAAATTAGGAATTAATTAATTTACAATGAAAAGAATAAAATAAAAACCTTCCTAAAGTTATTTGTCCAGAAAATAAATAAATAAAAGCCAAAAAGTAATGGTAGTTTCCTAAAACAAAAAGTAAAAACAAATTAGGAAACTAAAAATGCTAGCTTTTTTATCAAGTTGAATTTGATCAATCTTTGACCTCTTTGAGCTTCAAATCAGCTTCTAGATGCTTTTTAGGATGCCAAATAAGCTGAATATGAAGTCCCACACGTTGCCCATGCTTGGAAAAATAAGAAAAGGCTAATACAGTAAAATACAGTAAAGCCAGCAAGTAATACAACAAATTCGGCCAAATTGTTGATGCTGTCCGTACAAGCCCTTTTTGATTGCATTTGAGGCTACTTTAACTTGATTCCATGACCTCTTAGGCATATGTATTGAACCCATAAATCATTGGAACCATTTCATGCTTCCCGAACTCCAAAAATGTACCAAAATCATCACCCCGGGTCCGTATCGGCTTCCACCACTTGGATGCTTAGAATAGGCTTTGTATCTTCAAGTATGGACAAGCTCTGTTGAGATTGATTACCCCCTGTATAAATACTCCCAGGTTGTCCTTAAATCTCTTAATTTGAGCTCTTGTGATTGGCTTAGTCTTCATCCGTGTCGAGTCAGCACCCCAGTGGGTTATCGGTGGAGCGGGCTCGGGCGGAATCACATCAGAAAGTCCATGCTTATGCCGTGTGGAGATGGACCTTTCCAAGTTTTGGAGTGGATAAATGACAATGCTTATAAACTTGATTTACCGGGTGAGTATAATGTTAGTGCTACATTTAATGTTGCTGACTTATCACCTTTTTCTGCAGGTGATGACTTTGATTTGAGGGCAAATCCTTTCCAAGAGGAGGGGAATGATGAGAATCCGTCCTAATCCGCACAATCGATAACCCGCTAGGGTGATGACCCGATATGGATGAAGACTGGGCTGATCAATAGGGCTCAAGCTAAGAAATTTAAGGAAAACCTAGCTGCCTTTATATAGAGAGTAAGTAATTCTCAAAAGGGCTTGTCAATACTCAACGATACAAGACCCGTTTTAAACATCCAAGTGGTGGAGGCCGATATAGACCCGGGTAGCTATTTTCATGCAAATATGGACTCCGTGCAGCAAGAAATGGTTCCAACACTTCATGGATTCAATACATATCTCTAAGAGGTCATGGAATCAAGTCAAGGCAGATTCAAAGGCAATCAAACAGGTGGCGTGCGCATAGGAGGAAGTTTGGCTGGTTTTACTGTATTTTATTACTGACTTTATTGTATTTTGCTGAGTTGGCATTTTCTCTTTGTTCCAATGAGAGGCAACATATAGGACTCAATTATAATCTTATTTGGAATCCTAAAAGGTATATGGAAGCTGATTTGGAGCTTAAATTGGTCAAATATTGCTCAAAGACAGCTTAGTAAAAAAGATAGTTATTTAGTTTCCTAATTGATTTTGACTTTTATTTTAGGAAATTAGTCTTTTATTTGGTTTCTATTTATTTATTAGGTGGAAAAATCATCTTAGGAAAGTTATTATTTTATTATTTCAGTTGTTAATTAATTAATTCCTAATTCAAAATAAAGGAATTAATTAATCAAAATTAGATTAGGAAAGGAATACAAAATTCAGCCACATTAGAAATCTTACGAGCTTGGCTGGTTTTGTCCTAGGATTTGAAGGTTTTATTGTTTTGTGACTCTAGCCTATTTAAGGGCTTATTTTTTAGGAAGAACACACCTTCAATAATATTCAGAATTTATTTTGTGAGATAGAATTCTCCTTATTCTCGTTGAACACCTAAAACATAATTAGAGTGTGTGTGTTTTAATTTTGACTTATCAATAAGGCATCCATAACCTATTGTGGCATCTTCATTATACCAAGGTTTCTAATCATAGGTTGGTTAGGGGTTGAGGTGACCATAAGAACTTGAACTTAATTAAGATCTCAGCGAACATAATACGGGTTTAGGAGAGAGTTGACCTAGGTTCGTATCATGTTAATTGCAATCTATTTGTGTAAATAGATGTAAAGTTGAAGCCATGAGACACCAACCTTATAAATCAACCTAGAAGTGAAAAAGGGCTGTGGTGATCCCTGTGATAGGGCATTTGTATCCTTGTTTCTTAAGTGAATGAAGAAAAAGGTTGGGACAAGGGAGTAACCTCCTAAATTGTGAGTGCCTTGCGATTACCTAAACACTTGGTGTGTGTGTGTGTGTGTGTGTGTGTGTGTGTGTAAATGTGCAAGGAGGCATACTTGACCCTTGGGTTATGTTGGTTGTGTCAGTGTGCTTGGTGGTGGCACATAGAACCTCGTGAGTGGGTGCAAGTGTTCATAAGGTAGGCTAAGGTTGGCGCCTTTGGCTGAGTGTGTTCAAGTGTTGCACATTATTTCCACTGTGAGGTGCTTGGAGTGCACGTGAGAAGGTCAACTAAGGTGGAAGCCTTAGGCCAAACGGAGGCAAAAAATTCGAAGAGTTTCGGACCCATGTGACACTAATATTAGAGCAAGGTTGATACCGATTAGTTGGTATCAGAGCCCCATTGATACCAAGGAGCAGGTCTCAAAAGCTGTTTTGTACAAGTTAGGCTCTAAGTTTCCTAATTGATACTGAACTTGAAGAGCTTGGAGGACATGAAATACATAGGTGCAAAGTGTTGAAAAGGTGGTAATCTTGCCACCTTATGCAAACCAAAATCGACCAAGGTTTGCACTCACGTTCCTTCTTTAAAAGAAATATTTTTTTGAATGACCTAATGCAATATTTATGTCTATGTTTTATGTTCCTTTTAATGTCTTTTGAATACCTAAGTTTTACTGTATTTAGCTTAGGAATTGTCTCTTTGTTGGTTATTGATTTTATTTTGTAAAATGGCTATGTGCTGGAAACAATATTTCCAGCAACATAGATCCATTGTTGGGGCTGGCGTTCTCTGAGATTTTAGAATGAGTTTATGATTTTTGGATATGTTTTATTAGACATGTAAATGAAAATATAGAAAAAATAATGACTCAAAAAGGCCTTGGGAAGCCCAAGATATGCAGGTTTCAAATTGGCATAACTGCTGAGATTTCCAGAAGTTTTGAGATGAATTGGAGGCCTTACCCAATTCTTTTGGACTTGATATTTCAAAATGCCACATGCAAAAATTCAAGCAATTTGGATGAAGATATTCCAGCTTTCCATCTGGTCAAAGTAGTGGTACAGGATTAGGTGGAGACAGTTTTTTGAAATTCAAAATCTCACCAACTCTTGTCACGATTATGCACGCACATGTGAAGCTGGTGGTTGAATGGTCATGTATCATACTTTTGAATGGGAAATGCATAAATTTTTAATTTTAAAGACTTTCATTTCGTCCCACACACACCTCACATGTATGAGACAAGTTTTGTATCTGTATATGTAACAAATGAATGAAAACCAAAAATGAATTAGTGTGCTATCTAGTTTTGTGTGGCATACTCTAACATCTTCTCTTCTTCTTCATCTTCGTCTTCTTCATTCAAAACAAAAACCCTAGCAATCTTAAATATCACCATACCAAAAACAAACACAAAAATCACCCAAACATCAAACGAAAACCCGGATCAAAGGTTGTGCACAAGACTAACACTTTGTGTACAACACTCTTGGCCAAGTGAACCCAAAACCACACCAAACTCCAACATGGTGTCAGAGCTTTATTTGAACCATTGAGGGACCTTGTGAGCTTTCTTTCTAGCCTATTTTCTTGTTAGAGAATCCCCCATTTCATTCCTTTCATTTTTGGTTTGAAGTGGTACAAAAATCTAGGTAGAAAACTCACCAAAAATCCAACCTAAGAGCCATTTTCTTCAAAAATCCGGTTTTGTGTCATGGCTTCTCAAAATTTTGCACCTCCCACTCCACCAAAATTTAAGGGCCAAAATTACTCCATTTATAGCATAAAAATGAAAGCCTTCCTACAAGCATTTTGACTTTGGGGTGTGATGGAAGAAGGTTATGAAGTTGAGGAGTTGAGAGCAAATGCCACATAAGCACAATGACTTGCACATGAAACTGAGATAGCTAAAGGATTCAAGGCCTTGACAGACCTTCATTCTTTGGTGAGTGACTCAATCTTCACTAGAATCATGTCTTGTACAAGTGTTAGAGAAGTTTGGTTAAAGTTACAAGAAGAATTTCAAGGAAACACTAGAACAAGACAAATGCAAGTTTTAAACTTAAGAAGAGAGTTTGAAACAATTAGAATGAAAGAAAATGAGTTGGTTAAGGACTTCATTGATAGACTACTTAAGGTTATGAACCAAATTAGAGTCCTTGGAGAGCCATTGACAGACCAAAGGGTTGTAGACAAGGTATTGGTGAGCTTACCCGAAAAATTTGAATCTAAGATTTCTTCCTTTGACGAATCAAGGAATCTTAGTGAGATTACTTTGAGTGAGCTTATCAATGCCCTCCAAGCAACCGAACAAAGAAGAGCCATAAGAAAGAAGGAGTCTTTCTTGAGTGGTCATAAATACTTTCTCACCTTTATTGATGACTGCTCTAGGATGTGTTGGATTTATTTGAAGGAATTTGGTGTAGGTTTATGTTGTTGTACCCTAGAGCACAATCATTCAAAGTGTTAGTCAAGAATGATTGTTGTTGGTTCTTGGTTCTTGATTTTGTTTTTTTTTTTTTTGGGTTTGTTAAGGTTTTGTTTCTGGTTTTAATGGAGGTTTAGGGTTCTTGAGAAGGTTGTTAGCTTTTGGGAAGAAGAAGAAACCAAAATGTAGTAGTTGAGAGAAAGAGAGCCAAAAATGTTGTTTTTCAAAATCTGTTTTTGAATATTTTCTTTCTCAACGTTTTTCATTACAATTTTCATACTTTTAAATACATAAAAAAGACAATAAGGCATGCTGCCATATTGAGCAATAAATACAAAAGCATTAAAAGTAACCAACCAAGCCAAACTACCTCAATTAACTCTAATCAATGTGCTGGGCATGCACGAAACCTTCTTTAATGGGCAGTTCAGCTTGTCTAAGGCATTTGAATTTGAAAATCAGCTCCATTTGACTTAAAAATTTTAGGGAAGCCTTTTTGAATATTAAACTATGTTCTAGCCAAAAACCAGATAAAAAAAAGTCCATTTACCCATTCAAAAGTAATCAAACCCGATGCAGTTTTGCTAAGTTTTCTGGGCAACAAAACTGCACAAGGGTCAGATTGTTTTGGGCTTAACGCAGCCTTCCTAGCTCTAAATTGAGCTGTTCTTTTTTATGCTTCTTCCTATGCATATCTAGGTTATCATATCCAAAATTCAGATCCAAATCCTAACCCTACTTCAAACAGCATCTAAGGAAGTGGACCCATGTTGCTGGAAATACTATTCCAGCAACTAGACAAAAAAAGGCCTTAAGCTAGATAATGAGCTTAGGGCATTACAAAAAGGATATTGTTCTTAAACATTACAAGATAAAATAAAATGTATAAACATAAATAATGTTTGGTCTTTGATGTTGCAAAACAAAGAGTGCAAATGTAACCGAACTACCTTGCACATTGTGACAAGATCACCACATTTTAACACTCCTCCTTGGTGTTCTTGCTTGAAATATTTAGAAGCTTCCTCAAGGTCTCAAATCTTGCTTTTGGAAGTGGCTTGGTGAAGAAATCTGCAAGGTTATCTTCGGTCTTAATATATTCCAAGCTTACTTCTCCATTTTCTTCAAACTCCCTCAAAGAGTGTACTTTACCGATATGTGTTTTGTCCTTCCATGTTGAATGGGGTTCTTGGCTATTGATATGGCTGAAGTGTTGTCACATTTAATGATGGTTGAACCCTCTTGAGGATAACCAAGGTCCTCCAATAATTTCCTAAGCCAAATGCATTGATTTGCACATGAAGAGCAAGCAATGTACTCGGCTTCGGCGGTGCTTTGAGAGGTTGTTGCTTGCTTCTTTGCATTCCATGAGAATGGTCCACTACCAAGTGAGGAAAGATACCCCGAAGTGCTCTTCATATCATCCAAGCATCCAGCCCAATCACTATCCGAGTAGGCCATTAATCTCATCACATCTTGCCTATCATACCAAACTCCAAAGTCTTGTGTTCCTTTTAAGTATCTAAGAATTCTTTTGGCACCTACAAAATGGTTTTAGGATGGTGCTTGCATATATCTAGACAAAACACATGTGGCATGCATAATATCCGGTCTTGATGAATATACATAGAGTAAACTTCCTATCATGCTTCTATATAGGGTCGGGTTTACCTTTGGTGTTCCATCCTCCTTCTTGTATTTGTCTTCTTGACTCATTGGTGTTGACATTGGCTTGCATGCATCAAGGTTGAACTTTTTCAAAAGATCTTTGATGTATTTCTCTTGAGATATGAAAATACCGCTAGAGCATTGCATCACTTCCACTCCAAGGAAGTAATTCATTTCACCAAGGCTTGACATGTCAAACTCCTTTTCAAGTTCATTTTTCAAAACTTCCACATTCTTTTCATTTTCACCCGTGACCAACAAATCATCCACATAGAGTGAGATAACAATCATGCCTTCTTCATTCCTTATGTATAGTGTTGGCTCATTTGGACTCCTCCTAAAGCCTTGGTAGGTCAAGTAACCATCAATCTTGCCATACCAAGCCCTATGTGCTTGCTTTAACCCGAAAAGTGCCTTGTGTAGATGGTAGACTTTGTCCTCATGTCCTTGAACAATGAAGCCTTCGGGTTACTTGACATAAACCTCCTCTTGAAGCACACCATTCAAGAAAGCCGACTTTACATCAAGGTGGTACACCTTCCATGACATTGAGGCTGAGATGGATAGGATGAGCCTTATGGTCTCCATTCTTGCAACCGGTGCAAACGTCTCTCCATAATCTACACCCGCTTGTTGTGCATAGCCTTTTGCCACAAGCCTTGCCTTGTGCTTGCATATTGTTCCATCCGGGTTGAACTTGGTCCTCAAGATCCACTTTACACCAATTGGTTTCTTGTTTTTAGGTTTAGAAACCAAAGACCAAGTTTCATTCTTTTCTATCATATCCATTTCGGTTTGCATGGCCTCCATCCACTCTTTCTTTTGCATAGCTTCTTGAGCATTGGTAGGATCACTCAAGGCAACATTGCACCTTTCATATATTTCGGACAATGGCCTTTCTCCTCTAACACCATCTCCAATCTCCAATTCGGCTCCAATGGTCTCAAGTGCATCCTCCTCATCATCTTCATTTTCTTCATTGTCATTGTCATTGTCATTGGTTTCTTCTTCTTCATCATCCAACCGAGCATTATCTTCATGGACAAGAAGCTCCTCCTTTGTCCAATCCCAAACAACATCTTCATCAATCCTCACATCCCTTGTTACCACAAGTTTCTTGGTTTCCAAGTTGAAAACCCTAAAACCTTTGGTAACCTCACTAAAGCCAACCAAGATGCCCACATTTGCCCTTCTGTCAACCTTGTCTCTCATGTGTGGATGAACATGGAGAAAACAAACACTTCCAAAGATTTTTATGTTGTCCAAAGATGGTGGATGTCCAAGCTTCTTGCAATGAGGGCAAGGTGGATGCCCTCCTCGATTTTGATGGCTTTGTTGTTGTTGTTGTTGATTCGATCCACTTTTGTTGTTGTTTGTGTTGTTGTTGGTTGTAAAACCGGTTTGGTTGGTGTTGTTGCTCTTCCTTCCTTTATTCTTCATTTTGTTGTCGTGGCCACCATAGAATGCACTCTCTATGGTCTCCTCCTTTCTAATGGCTCTCCTTTGTTCGGTTGCTTGAAGAGCATTGATGAGCTCACTCAAGGTTATTTCACTAAGATTTCTAGATTCTTCAAGGGAGGAAATCTTAACTTCAAACCTTTCGGGTAAGCTCACCAATACTTTCTCTACTACCCTTTGATCGGTCAATTGCTCACCAAGGACCCGAATTTGATTTACCACTTTGAGCATCCTTTCCGTGAAATCCTTGACAAGCTCATTCTTCTTCATCTTCAAGGTCTCAAACTTTCTTCTTAGGTTTAAAACTTGCATTTGCTGAGTTCTAGTATTTCCATGGAACTCCTCTTGAAGCTTTATCCAAACCTCTCTAGCACTTGTACATGACATTATCCTTGTAAAAATGGAATCACTCACGGAGGAGTGCAAGGCAGTGAGGGCCTTGAACCCCTTGGCAACTTCGGTCTCATGTGTATTTCTTTGTGCTTGGGTTGCATTAGCTCTTAACTCTTCCAAATGGAATAGTTTTGGCCTTCAAACTTAGGTGGTTTTGGGGTTGCAAAGGATTGTGAGGCCATTTGAAAAAATGGTTTTTCAAAAGTTTTGAAAAATGGACACAAGAACAAGCTCTCGGGTGGTGGTGTTTTGGTGAGTTTCAACTAGTCTTTTTGGGAGGTTTTGGTTTCGATTAGAAGGCTTAAGGTGGGGGATCCTCTGACAAATAAAATGATCTAGGTTGAAAGCTCACAAGGTCCTAAGAAATTACACTATGCTCTGATACCATGAAGGAATTTGGTGTAGGTTTATGTTGTTGCACCCTAGAGCACAATCATTCAAGGTGTTAGTCAAGAATGATTGTTGTTGGTTCTTGGTTCTTGATTTTGTTTTTTTTTTTTTTGGGTTTGTTAAGGTTTTGTTTTTGGTTTTAATGGAGGTTTAGGATTCTTGAGAAGGTTGTTAGCTTTTGGGAAGAAGAAGAAACCAAAATGTAGTAGTTGAGAGAAAGAGAGCCAAAAATGTTGTTTTTCAAAATCTGTTTTTGAATATTTTCTTTCTCAACGTTTTTCAGTACAATTTTCATACTTTTAAATACATAAAAAAGACAATAAGGCATGCTTCCATATTGATCAATAAATACAAAAGCATTAAAAGTAACCAACCAAGCCAAACTACCTCAACTAACTCTAATCAATGTGTTGGGCATGCAAGCAACCTTCTTTAATGGGCAGTTCAGCTTGTCTAAGGCATTTGAATTTGAAAATCAGCTCCATTTGACTTGAAATTTGGAGGGAAGCCTTTTTGAATATTAAAATATGTTCTAGCCAAAAACCAGATAAAAAAAAGTCCATTTACCCATTCAAAAGTAATCAAACCCGAGGCAGTTTTGCCAAGTTTTCTGGGCAACAAAACTGCACAAGGGTCAGATTGTTTTGGGCTTAACTCAGCCTTCCCAGCTCCAAATTGAGCCATTCCTTTTGCTGATTATTCCTCTGCATATCTAGTATATCATATCCAAAATTCAGATCCAAATCCCAAACCTACTTCAAACAGAATCCAAGGAAGTGGACCTATGTTGCTGGAAATACAATTCCAGCAACTAGACAAAAAAAGGCCTTAAGCTAGATAATGAGCTTAGGGCATTACAAAAAGGATATTGTTCTTAAACATTACAAGATAAAATAAAATGCATAAACATAAATAATGTTTGGTCTTTGAGATTGCAAAACAAAGAGTGCAAGTGTAACCGAACTACCTTGCACATTGTGGCAAGATCACCACATTTCAACATTATTTTCTCACACGTAAGTCACGAGTTCTAGGAAAACTTATGGAATTCAAGAAGTTGGTTGAAAATCAAAGTAGGTCCAGTTTGAAGTGCTTGAGAACTGACAATGGTGGTGAATATACTAGCCTAGCTCTTGAAGATTTTTGCAAAGAAAATGGAATAATTCATCAATTTACCACACCATACACACCACAACAAAATGGTGTGCGTGAGAGGAAGAATAGGACATTGATGGAGATGGCTACGTGTATGATACATGAAAAGAAAATGCCAAAGAAATTTTGGGCTGAGGCTATCTATACTAGTTCCTACATTCAAAATCGATGCTTCACCAAATCCATTGAAGGTAAGACACCTTATGAGTTGTGGTTTGGAGAGAAACCATCTTTAGAGAATGTTAAAGTGTTTGGTAGTGTGTGCTTTCTCCATGTTCACTCGCATATGAGAGATAAGCTTGACAAAAAGGCTAATGTTGGTGTCTTGGTGGGATATAGTGAGGTTACCAAAGGTTTTAGGGTCTATAACCTAGAGACCAAAAAGCTTGTGGTAACAAGAGATGTGAGATTGATGAGAATGCAAAATGGGATTGGAGTAAGGAGGAGCTATTGGTGAATGAGGATGAGCAATGGTTTGAAGAAGAAAATGAAGAAGGAAATGTTCAAAACAACATTGATGAAGATGATAATGATGAAGACAATGAAGAGGATGATGATCTATTCCAAGAAATCATTGGAGCCGATTTGGAGGTTGGTGATGGTGTTAGAGGGGAGAGATCTTTGTCCGAGATTTATGAAAGGTGTAATGTTGCACTTGGTGACCCTACATGTGTGCAAGAGGCCTTAATGAAGAAAGAGTGGAAGGAAGCAATGGATGTGAAAATTGAGATGATTGAGAAGAATGAGACTTGGTCCTTGGTCATTAAACCGAAAAATAAGAAAGCAATTGGGGTTAAATGGATCTTTAGAACTAAATACAATTCGGATGGCACCATTTGCAAACACAAGGCAAGATTGGTGGTCAAGGGTTACGCACAACAAGTAGGAGTTGACTATGGGGAGACGTTTGTACCCATAGCAAGGATCGAAACCATTAGACTCATCCTTGCTCTGTCGGCTACCAAGCAATGGAGTGTGTTTCACTTGGATGTGAAATCGGCATTCTTGAATGGTGTATTGGAAGAAGAAGTGTATGTGAAGCAACCGGAGGGCTATGTGATTGAAAGACACGAAGATAAGGTTTATAAGCTTCACAAAGCCTTATATAGTCTTAAGCAAGCACCTTGGGCTTGGTATGGAAGGATAGATGGCTACTTGCTTAGACATGGTTTTAGGAGGAGCCAAAATGAACCCACTTTGTATGTGAGGGTTGAAGGAAGCATGATAGTGGTTTCTTTGTATGTGGATGACTTGTTGGTCATCGGTGAGGACCCAAGGAATGTGGATAAGCGAATACAGGAATTTGAGAAGGAGTTTGAGATGTCTAGCTTGGGTCTCATGAATTATTTCCTTGGTGTGGAAGTAATGCAATGCCAAAGAGGAATATTTATATCACAAGAAAAGTACATCAAGGATCTTTTGGAGAAATTTAATCTTGAAGAATGCAATCCAATGAGCACTCCAATGATCCAAGGAAAAAAGTACCAAAAGAAGGATGGCACACCAAAGGTAAATCCTACTCTTTATCGATCCTTAATTGGTAGTTTACTTTATGTGTGCTCATCTAGACCGGATATTATGTATGCCATGTGTTTGCTTTCAAGATACATCCAAGCACCCACCCAAACTCATCTTAAAGGTGCCAAAAGAGTTCTTAGGTATCTTAAGGGTACTAGTGATTATGGAGTTTGGTATGAAGCAAAGGATGAGTTGAAGCTTGTTGGCTATTCGGATAGTGA
This sequence comes from Ziziphus jujuba, assembly GCF_031755915.1. Taxonomy (NCBI): domain Eukaryota; kingdom Viridiplantae; phylum Streptophyta; class Magnoliopsida; order Rosales; family Rhamnaceae; genus Ziziphus; species Ziziphus jujuba. The sequence continues at coordinate 23,028,995 of NC_083379.1, forward strand.
TTGGGCAGGCTGCACTGAGGATATGAGGAGTACTTTGGGCTACTTATTTTCAATTGGGAGTGGTCCTTTCTCAAGAAATGCAAAGAAGCAAAGCACAACGGCTCAAAGTACCATGGAAGCTGAATACATTGCTTGCTCATCTTGTGCAAACCGATGTATTTTGTTAAGGAAGTTGATGGGAGATCTTGCTCATACTTAAGAAAGTCCAACCATCAACAAATGTGACAACACTTCAGCAATTTCAATAGCCAAAAACCCGATACAACATGGATGAACAAAACATATTCTGGTGAAATATCATTCCTTGAGGGAGTTTGAAGATCTTTGAGAAGTCTCTTTGGAGTATGTGAATTTGAAGGACAACCTTGCGGATGTTTTCACAAGCCACTTCGAAAGACCAGATTTGAGGTATTAAAGACTCTCCTTAATGTCTCTAGTAAGATTACGAAGGAAGAGTGTTGAAAATGTGGTAATATTGCCACCTTGTGCAAACCAAAATCCACCAAGGTTTGCACCCTCTTTCTTTCTTTAAAAGAAATATTTTGTTGAATGATCTAATGCAATATTTATGTCTATGTTTTATGTTCCTTTTAATGTCTTTTGAATACCTAAGTTTTATTGTATTTAGCTTAGAAATTGTCTCTTTATTGGGTATTGATTTTATTTTGTAAAATGGCTATGTGCTGGAAACAGTGTTTCCAGCAACATAGGTCCATTTTTGGGGCTGGCGTTCTCTGAGATTTTAGAACTGAAAGAATGAGGGCAAGGTTAATTAAAAGAAAACAAGGTATGAAGGATTGAAATTGATTTGGAGTGAAGGTGTATCTCGGCTTTGATGTAATAAGCTGCTGAAATTTTGTAACAAGGCCGGTTTTGGTGTTCTCTTGGTTTCAAATGGAAACTAAGGTATATTTCTCCAAAATTCAATATAATCATTCATGGAACTGTAATACATATTTATAGCATACAAAATAGGTGTGAAGGCACACCATGACCGGTTTTAAGGACCAATACAAACAAGTCCTTCATGGTGAAGCAAAACAACATGTGTAAAGTAACTTTGCCACATGCATCATGGTTGGTTGACAAGTGTTGCTGCCTCATTAGTTGCTTCATGGTGAAGTAGTCCTCATGCATGATGACACATGTCCTTCCATGCATTGGTTGAGAGAAAGGCCGAATGGTGAAGCTCCATGTCACCAAGTAGCTTCCATGTCACCATCCTTGTTACCAAGGTACTTTCCATGTCATCTAGGTGCTTGGTTTTTCTTAAACCCTAATTTAGCTAGTATACTTTAAACAACATATTTTTGTGTCTTTGTGCACCAACTTATCTAGCCTAGGTTACACAATTTGCTAGAATTAAAATACAAACCAAATATGAAACAAACTAGGTTAATAATTTCGGCTAAGGCATTTCAGCTTTTACCTTGCATTGGTCTCGATTTTGCATGTTTCATGGCTAACACTTGCCATGATTCTCTAACAAGAACAAGTTTATAATTTTTAGATATGTTGTAGTAGACATGTAAATGAAAATATGGAAAAAAGAATGACTAAAAAAGGGCTTAGGAAGCCCAAGATATGCAGGTTGCAAGTTGGCATAACTACTGAGATTTCCAGCAGTTATGGCCCATGGGTTTGAGATGAATTGGAGGCCTTACCCAATTCTTTTGGACTTGGTGTTCTCCAGATTTCATCCTTGATATTTCAAAATTCCACATGCCAAAATTCAAGTAATTTAGAAGGAGATATTTCAGCCTTCCATCTGGTCAAAGTAATGGTACAGGATTAGGTGGAGACAGTTTTTTGAAATTCAAAATCTCACCAACTATTGTCATGATTGTGCACTCACATGTGAAGCTGGTGGTTGAATGGTCATGTATCATAATTTTGGGTGGGAAATGTGTAAATTTTTAATTTTAAAGACTTTCATTTGGTCCCACACACATCTCACATGTATGAGCCAAGTTTTGTATCTATATATGCAACAAATGAATGAAAAGCAAAAATGAATTAGTGTGCTATCTAGTTTTGTGTGGCCTACTCTAACATCTTCTTTTCTTCTTCATCTTCTTATTTTTCATTCAAAACAAAAACCGTAACAATCTTAAATATCACCATACCAAAAACAAACAAAAAAATCACCCAAACATTAAACCAAAAACCGGATCAAAGGTTGTGCACAAGCTAACACTCTGTGTACAACACTCTTGGCCAAGTGAACCCAAAACCACACCAAACTCCAACACAAAGTTCATTTTTGGTATATTAGTGAACTATGGCTAGAGGTAGAGCAATGGAGGCCCTATGTGAGAATGCAACATGCTAAGTTTTTCGGATTGCATAGATGTTGCTGTGAACAATTTGGATGCTCTTGCTCATAACATGGGGTCCTTTGTGATGGAGACAAATGACAAGTATGTAAAGGTTATGGTGGACATGTTGGCCTTTAGTGATAGCAAGAAGGTAAGAATGGAAGCCTTGGATACACAAGTGGCTGTTTGAAAGTCGACTATAGGCGGCCCTTCGTCATCAATAGAGAGGGTTCCATCAAAGATTATGGTCCCAGATTCGAAGCCATTCAATGGTGCTACGAACTTTAAGGGTTTAGAGAACTTCTTGTGGGACATGGAGCAGTATTTTGCTGCTGCCCACTGCCCTAAGCATGAGAAAGTGATCATCATTAGTGATACGAATGTAGGACGGCTCTCACCTAAACCCGTATTATATTAACTCCGATCTCAATTAAGTTCAAGTTCTTAAGGAAACCTTAACCCCTAACCAACCTGTGATAGGAAATCTTAGTAGGATGAAGACGCCATAATAGGTTATGGATGCCCTATTGGTAAGTCAAAACTAAAACACACACTTTCTAATGGTGTTTTAGGTGTTCAAAGAGAACAAAAACAATTCTATCTCACAAAATAATTTTTGAATATTATTAAAGATAAGTTCTCATTGAAAATAAACCTTTAAATAGGCTTTGAATGAACAAAATAAAACTTTAAAAGGATTAGGAAATTTCAGCCAACATAGAATGAGGAAATTGCCTAATTTCACACCCTTTCCTAATCTAATTTGTATTAATTAATTCCTTTATTTTGAATTAGGAATTATTTAATTTACAATTGAAATAATAAAATAATAACTTTTCTAAGTTAATTTTTCCATTAAAATAATAAATAGAAACCAAATAAAAGACTAATTTCCTAAAACAAAAAGTCAAAATCAAATTAGGAAACTAGTTGACTAATTTGATCACTAAGGCATCTTTGATCAAATTCCTGCTTGTAAAGGCTCCAAATCAGCTCCCATATGCCATGTAGGATGAAAAATAGGATTATTTATGATACCCATACGTTTCCCTTGATTAGAACAAAGAGAAGATGCCAAATCAACAAAATACAGTAAAACGAGCAAAACAAAACAGCATTTTCAGCCAAAAACTCCTTTTATGCATAAACCACCATTTTAGATGCATTTGATTCTGCCTTGTCTTCATTCCATGAACTCTTAGCGATATTCATTGAATTCATGAAGTGTTGGAACCATTCTTTGTTGCTCGGAGTCCAAAAAGGCACTAAAACAGCTACCCGGGTTTGTATCGGCCTCCACCACTTGGATGCTTAAAACGTGATGTGAATCCACCTGAACCCGCACAACCGACAACCCGCTGGGGTCCCAACCCGATTCGAATGAAGATTGGGCCGATTACTAGGGCTTAAGCTAAGAGTTTTAGGGAAAACCTTACTGCCTTTATCTAGGGAGTAATTCATTTTCAAGAAGGCTTGTCCATACCCGAAGATCCAAGACCTATTTTGAGCATACAAGTGGTGGAAGCCGATATGGATCTGGGTAGCGGTTTGGTGCATTTATGGATTATGGGCAGTAGAAAATGGGGTCAAATCTTCTTAAATTCACTTGATATCACTAAGAAGTCATGGGAACTGGTCAAGGCCGAAGCTAAGCTGGTCATTTAAGTGGTGTTCGCATGAGAGAGAAATTGGCCGGGTTTTGCTGTATTATTTACTGACTTTATTGTATTTTATTGAGTTGGCTTTTTCTCTTTCTTCCAAGCAAAGGAAATGTGTGGGACTCCACAATAAGTTTATTTGGTATCATACAAAGCATATTGAAGCTGATTTGGAGCTCAAATTGGTCAAAGATTGGTCAAAGTACATTTAGTTAAAAAGCTTGTATTTTAATTTCCTAATTTGATTACACTTTTTGTTTTAGGAAATTACCATTACTTTTTGGATTTTATTTATTTATTTTCTAGACAAATAAGTTTAGGAAAGTTATTATTTTATTATTTTCATTGTAAATTAATTAATTCCTAATTTAAAATAAGGGAATTAATTAATCCAAATTAGATTAGGAAAGGGTGTGAAATTAGGCAATTTCCTAATTGGATTCTATGTTAGCCGAAATTTCCTAATCCTTTTAGGGTTTTATTTTGTTCCTTCAAAGCCTATTTAAAAGCTTATTTTCAGTGAGAAATCAAGCATGAATTTTATACAGAAAATTATTTGTGAGATTGAATTCTCTTGTTCTTTTGAACACCTAAAACACCATTAGTGAATGTGTGTTTTAGTTTGATTTATCAATAGGCCTTCCATCACCTATTGTGGCGTCTTCATTATATACCAAGGTTTCTAATCACAGGTTGGTTAGGGGTCAAGGGGACCATTAGAACTTGAGCATACTTAGATCCAGGCTAATATAACAGGGTTTAGGAGCAGGTCATCCTAGGTTTATATCATTTGGTATCAGAGCCAAATTTTGTTCACGTTTGATCTATCTTTATTTGCTTTATTTTTTTTTGTGTTAATCTGCAATTTTAGTAGTAGGTTAAGGTTGCTTCTATAATCATACACGTTCTGCAATAAAAAAAAAATTTCATTCCTAGTTGAATTAGGATTTCTTAGTTTTATTGTATTTTTGTTTCCTAGTTTGTTGGTTGTTCTTCATCATTGTTCTTGTTAATTTTGGTTTTTGTTGATTTTTGTTTACTGTTTTAGTCTTAAATATTTGCATTCATATATTGAAAAAAAAAAAAACAGCACTTTTGTATTTTGTTGAAGGTCACGGGTTTGGTGATTATTTGGTGTTGGAATTGCAATTTAGGGGTTGATTATTGCTACTATAGTTGTTTTATGATCTATGGGTGAAAAGAAAAAGGGGGAAGAAGAAAAGCCAAATATAAGAAAAAAAGAAATTTCGGTTTGTTGGAGTTTGATTTTTTCACTGGAAATTATTGGAGCTGCTATTTTGTTGATTATTTATTTCATCTTTGGAGTTTCTGGAGAAACATTTTCATTGCTGGATATTTGAATTTTGGGTATTTAAATTATTTGGATTAAAATTAGTTGAAGGGTTTGATACAAAACTTGAATTACAAGAACAACAACCAACACTATTGTATATTTTTGTTCGATTTGATTCTTGTTCGTGTTTGAAGTTCTTTTTCGTAAATTTTATTCTTGAATCCTTAATCTATTGCCATCTGGTCTAGGTCTTCCTAATTCCAAAATTTCCCTTATTATGCTGCTTTATTTTGTCTAGAAAGCCGAAAACTAAGTGTTGTTAATTCATTTGGTATTACTTTATTTTTGCTATTGTTTTGTTGATAAGTTTAATTAAAACATACTTAAGATCTAATTGATGTTTTGTGGGTGTTATAATTAGAACTTTAAGATAATTCATTGAGTGGAAAAGGCAAGAGTGTGTGAGCTTAAAAGAGGATAAAAGCCGAAACTAGTATGAAAACACGAGTGTCGAGACCTTATTTGCGTGAAACACATGAGGGAGTGAATTTGGTGAGATCTTATTTTATTTTTGCATTATTTATACTCACATGGAAGATTCAAGGGTGATAAGCGGTGATCCACCTTGAAGAATTAATGAAGAAGAGTCCGTAGGATTCCATGGTGGTTTCCGAGCTATAGGGAGTGGTGAGCAAATGAACATGAGGGCTATATTGGAGCAATTACAGCGGATGAATGCCCGATTTGATAACATAGATCAAAGGATGGACATGATAGAAATATCACAGGAGGGCCGAAAATAAGGTTAGATACTCATGGAGGTCGAGGCTGAGGTCGAGGTCGAGAAGGCCGAGGGGGACCATGAGAGGAATTCGGGGGAAGTAACTTTGGAGATGGCTTGGATGAGGGATTTGATGAAATTTTTGAACCTCAAGAAAGGCCAATTTATGGGAGATCAACAAGGAATGAAGATGATGATTTAGGGAATATCAAGGTAAACATTCCACCTTTCATGGGAAAAAGTGATCTGGAAGCATATTTAGAATGGGAGGAGAGAATGGAGATGATTTTTGATTGTCATAATTATTCGGAGGCCAAGAAGGTGAAGTTGGCAGCAATGGAGATTGGTCATTATGCACTCCAATGGTGGACCAATGAGCAAAACACTCGAAGGAGAATTGGTGATGACTTGATCACTACATGACGACAAATGAAAGGAGCCATGAAGAAGCGATTCGTACCATCACACTATTATAGGTTGCTGCATCAAAGGCTTCAATCTTTATCTCAAGGAAGTAGGTCCGTGGAGGATTATCACTAGGAGATGGAGATGCTTATGATGAGGTTAAGTATGAATGAGGATAGAGAAGCAACCATGGCAACAATATGTGGAACTAGAGGAGATGTTGCATGTGGCTATTAAATTAGAGCATCAATTTAAGAGGAGGGGTATAGGCTCACAGTTTAGGAGTGTTTCAAATAGTGGAAGATCAATTTCATGTGGCTGGAGAAACAATCCTACCTATGAAAACAAGCCAAAACTGAAGGTGGGAGAAGAAAGCACCAATCGGCCAAAAAGGGAGCCTAAAGCCGAATCTGTCCAAGCACTTAAAAATGAGGTAAAATCTGATCCTAAACCTTCAAGATCTAGAGAAATTATTTGTTCTAAGTGCCAGGGATGAGGACAAATTGCTAGCCAATGCCTGAATAGAAGGATCATGGTGTTGAAGGGTAATGGTGAGCTAGAATCGGAAAGTGAGGAAAGTGGTGATGAAACCGAGCAAGAGGAGGAGGAAGAGCTTGAAGGTGAGGCCGAAACTTTGAATGCTTCCCATGCTGAATTAAGCTTGGTTTCTAGGAAAGTGCTGGCTAATGTGAAATCCAAAGAGAGAACATCTTCCACACCCGATGTGAAATCCAAGGTAAGATTTGTAGTATTATTATGGATAGTGGAAGTCATACCAATGTTATTAGTAATCTTGTGGTAGATAAACTAGGCTTGACAACAATTAAATATCCCGAACCTTATAGGTTACAATGGCTTAATGATAGTGGTGAGATAAAAGTTAATAAACAAGCCAAAGTAAAATTAAGCATAGATAAATATGTGGATATGGTTTTGTGTGATGTTGTGCCTATGCATGCAGGACATATTTTACTTGGTAGGCCTTGGCAATTTGATAGAGATGCTATTCATTATGGTAGAGAGAATAGTATTGTTTTTAGATTTAAAGGTAAGAAGGTCAAGCTGGAAGCATTAACTCCTAAAGAGGTGTACAAAGGTCAAATACAAATACAACAAAGGTGGGTGGCCGAATAACTCAAAGAGAGAACTAGCATGGCCCCCACGGCAACAACACCCATCCAAGGAGTCCAAGCCGTGCAAGACCAACCAGGTAAGTGCTCTAAAACTCAAATTGAGTGGAAAAATCATCAGAAAGCTAAAAGTGAGGTGAGAAGGGGAGAGAAACCCGAGAGTGTGAGAGAAGTGAGAAAAGATGAGAGTGAGAGCCAGACCGAGAGAGAGAAAGGAAAAGAAAGAAAAGAAAGGAAAACTAAAAATTTTTGTTTGAGTTTTGGGGATGTTAATAAGGCTATCTTGAGTAAGAAAAAATTGCTGGTCATGAATCATAAAGATGCTTATTTAAAAATGCTTTTGTTGTATAGAACTTTATCTACTTTGTTGAGAACTTTACTTTGTGGAAATTTGAAAATTTGTAAGAGATTATTTGCTAACTTTAAAAAGTGTAATTTTTTCCATAATAAACATGTATTTTTAGATTTTATTGTGCTAGTGTTTGAACCAAGAGATTTGGTTTGCACTTACAAAAGGAGAGGTTTCTGAAATAAAGAAAGTCAAGGCTTATGTTGCATGTGGATGGACCTTTTCAAGATTTGGAGCGGATTAACGATAATACCTACATACTTGATTAATAGTTGAGTATAATGTTAGTGCCACATTTAATGTTGCTGATTTATTTCCTTTTGCTGTAGGTGATGATCTTGATTTGAGGACAAATCCTTTTCAAGAGGAGGGGAATGATGTGAATCCACCTGAAGCCGCACAACCTGACAACCCGCTGGTGTCCCGACCCAATTAAGATGAAGACTGGGCCAATTACTAGGGCTCAAGCTAAGAGATTTAGGGAAAAACTTGCTGTATTTATCCAGGAAGTAATTCATTCTCAAGAGGGCTTGTCCATACTCGAATATCCAAGACTTGTTTTGAGCATACAAGTGGTGGAAGCCGATACGGACCTGGGTAGCGGTTTTGGTGCATTTATGGATTCCGGGCAATGGGAAATGAGGTAAAATATTCTTAAATAAACTTGATGTCACTAAGAAGTCATGAGAACTGGTCAAGGCAGAAGCTAAGCTAGTCATTTAAGTGGTGTTCGCATAAGAGAGAAATTGGCTGGGTTTTGCTGTATTATTTGCTGGCTTTACTGTATTTTGCTGCGTTGGCTTTTTCTCTTTCTTCCAAGCAAAGGCAATGTGTGTAACTCAATAATAAGCTTATTTGGCATCCTAAAAAGCATATTGAAGCTGATTTGGAGCTCAAGTTGGTCAAAGATCAATCAAAGTCAACTTAATCAAAAAGCTAGTGTTTTAGTTTTCTAATTTGATTCTACTTTTTGTTTTAGGAAAATACCATTACTTTTTGGATTTTGTTTATTTATTTGCTGGAAAAATAAGTTTAGGAAAGTTATTATTTTATTATTTTCATTGTAAATTAATTAATTTCTAATTTAAAATAAGAAAATTAATTAATCCAAATTAGGTTAGAAAAGGGTGTGAAATTAGGCAATTTCCTAATTGGATTCTATGTTGGCTGAAATTTCCTAATCCTTTTAGGATTTTATTTTGTTCCTTCAAAGCCTATTTAAAGGCTTATTTTCAATGACAAATCAAGCATGAATTTTATATAGAAAATTATTCGTGAGATTGAATTCTCTTTGTTATTTTAAACACCTAAAACATCATTAGTGAATGGGTATTTTAATTTGACTTACCAATAGGCCTTCCATCACCTATTGTGGCGTCTTCATTATATACCAAGGTTTCTAATCACAAGTTGGTTATGGAAACCTTAACCCCTAATCAACCTATGACTAGAAACCTTGGTATGATGAAGATGCCACAATAGGTTATGGATGCCCTATTGATAAATCAAAACTAATAGACACATTTTCTAATGGTATTTTAGGTGTTCAATCAGAACAAAGAGAATTCTATCTCATAAAATAATTTTTGAATATTATTAAAGGTAATTTCTCATTCAAAATAAGCCTTTAAATAGGCTTTGAAAGAACAAAATAAAATCCTAAAAGGATTGGGAAATTTCGGCCAACATAGAATCAAATTAGGAAATGACCTAATTTCATACCCTTTCCTAATCTAATTTGTATGAATTAATTTACAATTGAAATAATAAAATAATAACTTTCCTAAGTTAATGTTTCCATCAAAATAATAAATAGAAACCAAATAAAAGACTAATTTCCTAAAACAAAAAGTCAAAATCAAATTAGGAAACTAAATGACTAGTTTGACCACTAAGGTATCTTTAACCAAATTCTTTCATATGAAGGCTCAAAATCATGTCCCATATGCCATGTAAGATGCCAAATAGGATTATTTATGATCCCTATATGTTTTCCTTGATTGGAACAAAGAGAAGATGTCAAATCAACAAAATACAGTAAAGACAGAAACAAAAATAGCATTTTCGGCCAAAAACTCCTTCTATGCGCAAACCACCATTTTAGATGCACTCGATTCTGCCTTTTCTTGATTCCATGACCTCTTAGTGATATTCATTGAATTCATGAAGTGTTGAAACCATTCTTTGCTGCTCGGAGTCCAAAAATGCACTAAAACTGCTACATGGGTCCGTATCGGCCTCCACAACTTGGATGCTTAAAACAGGTCTTGTGTCTTCTGATATGGATAAACCCTTTTGAGAATTGATAAATCCCTATATAAATCTAGCCAGGTTGTCTTTAAATCTTTTGGCTTTTGCTCTAGTGATTGGCCTGGTCATCATATGCATTAGATCAACACCTCAATGGGTAGTCGATTGTGCGAACACGGGCGGATTCTCATCAACTAGCATGTACTTAGTTGGTGATGCCTAATTATGGTGGAGAACTTGATTGCAAGATGATGAAAACTCTAACCATTTGAGGATAGAGACGTGGGAAAGGTTGAAGAAAGAATTGAGCGATCAATTCTTACCAGGCAATACAGCTTGGGTGGCAAGAGAGGCCTTGAAGAAGTTGAAACATATCGGTAGCATATGCAAGTTTGTGAAAGAGTTTAGTCCTTTGATGTTGGATATCAAGAACATGTCTGAAGAGGACAAGCTTTTCAATTTTATGTTAGGCTTGCAGGGTTGGGCGCAGGCTGGACTGAGAAGGTAAGTAGTGCAAATTTTGTCGGCTACCATCAACGCCGTGGATAGCTTGCTGGATTTCAGGTACGTGAACATGTCATCGTCTTATGAGGTGAGGAAGATCAAAGATGGTAAGAAATCCAAAAGGAAGTGAGAAGAGGAGTGGCAAAGAGCTGAAGAAGATGGGAGAGTCTTCGAAATCTAGGATGGATAGCCAAAACACTAGGGTAAGCTGTTTTATTTGTAAAGGATCACATTATGCTTGTGATTGCCCTAGGAGGGAGAAAATCAACCCATTGGCTGCTGTGGAGAGTGACAATGTGGAAGGAAATGATGATACAACATTATGGGTAGCACCATTGTAGTTGGTGAATGTTGCAACCATGGAGAAGCCAACTTGCAGCATGGATTATTTTATGTTGATGTGAAGGTAAATGGCTGAGATGTGATAGCTTTGCTGGATATAGGTTGTACATAGAACCTATTGACCTGGAGAAAGTGGAAGAATTGGGCTTGAGTATTAAGCCTCACTCTTGCTATATCAAACCCATCAATGCAGCATCACACCCAATGGGTGGCATGGCCATGACTCATTTGAAGATTGGAATGTTGGAGAGGTTCCCATGGAAGACTATGACATGATACTTAGGCTAGAATTCTACCTTGAAGCTCAAGTGAGTTTGGTCCCTTACCGTTATGAAATCATCATGACTGATGGGCTTAGCTCTTCTTATCGTGTGGGGTGCATCTTAACATAGGGAGAGCATCTCGTGGAGCCATAGAAGGTGAGTTTTGAGCAACCAGAGTATGGGTTGGGGAAAGTAATGGAAACTTTCTTGGCTTCGCTAATGGAGGATATGAAATCTGGCCGGTTTATGGAGGAATTAGTTGAGGAAACCAATTCAATGGAGAGGTGGTAGACGGGACACTTTCTACTATTCCAAGGAGTGTTATTCTTGGATTGGACCAAAAGGATGGTCTAGGATTCCCTTCGGATTTACATATGATGTCTTGCTTAGCCGAAAAAGAAAAAGTAGGAATGGATATGGTACGAAGTTATTTTCTTTCCACTCCTGAGGTTGAGGGATCTTGGGAAAGAAATTTTGGGAGAAGGATGCTAGTGTTGGAGTTTGGTGTAGTTTTGGGTTCACTTGGCCAAGAGTGTTGTACAAAAGGTGTTAGTCTTGTGCACAACCTTTAATCTGGTTTTTGGTTTGGCGTTTACATGATTTTTGTATTTTTTTTTTATTTTGGTACGATGATATTGAGGTTTGTTAGGGATTTTTTTTAGAAGGAAGAATACGAAGACAAAGAACAAGAGAAAATGCTAAGAGTAGGCTACACAAACTAGACATCACAATAATATTTATTTTTCATTTCATTGTTATATTATATTGGTACAAAACTTGGCTCACACATGTGTAGTGTGTGTGAGACCAAATAAAGTCTTTAAAATTCAAAAAATACAAAGCTCCCACCCAATAATCTAATACAAAACTGTTCAACCACCAGCTCACATGTGAGTGTACATATATGGTAAAAGTTGTTGAGATTTTGAACTTCAAAAAGCAGTCACCACCAAATTGGGTAATGCTAATTTGAACTGATGAAAGGCTTGGATATATTCATTCAAATTGTCTGATTTTTGACATGTGGCATGTGAGGATGAAATTTGTAGAAGATCAAGTCCAAAAGAATTGGGTAGAGCCTCCAATTCATCTCAAACCTGTGGGCCATAACTGATGGAAATCTAAGCAATTATGCCAACTTGCAAGCTACATATCTTGGGCTTCCCAAGTCTTTTTTAAGTCATTCTTTTTGATATATTTTCAATTACAAGTATATTACAACATATCAAAAATTTATAACCTGGTTCAAACAACACAAAACATGTCAGCCCCCACAATGGATTGATGTTGGCGAAAACACAATTTCCAGCACATAGCCATTCTACAAAACAAAATCAATACCGAACAAGAGACAATTCCTAAGCTAAACACAGCAAAACTTAGGCATTCAAAAGAAATTAAAAATAGCATAACACATAGACATAAATATTGTTTTAAAACATGCAACAAAATGTTTCTTGTGAAGAAAGAAAGAGGGTGCAAACTTTGGTGAACTTTGGCTTCCATAAGGTGGCAAGATTACCACTTTTCAACACTCCTCTTTGGTAATCTTGCTAGAGATATTAAGGAGAGTCCTCAATGCCTCAAATCCAATATTTCCAAGTGGCTTTGTGAACACATCCTCAAGGTTCTCCTATGAAATCACATACTCCAAAGAGACTTCTCCAACATCTTCCAACTCCCTCAAGGAATGATATTTCATTGGAATATGTTTTGTTCTTCCATGTTGTACCGAGTTCTTGGCTATTGAAATTGCCAAAGTGTTTTTCACATTTGATGATAGTTAGACCTTCTTGAGTGTGGCCAAGATCTCCCATTAACTTCCTTGGTCATATACATTGGTTTGCTCAAGTTGAGTAAGCAATGTATTCGGCTTCCGTGGTACTTTAAGCAGTTGTACTTTGCCTTCACCGGCCAGATCTAGGCACGTCCAACCGTCATTTGCCCATGAAATTTCATGGCCAAGCGTGCCTCGATGTGGGCTTCCTTCCTGGCTGGCACATGTACAAGGTTGGTGGCCGGAATGGACAAAAATGGCGATGAACCTGTTCATTGTTAAATGGGTCAAAATGACCCAGTTTGGACCCATGGGTCTGGGGAGAGAGTTTCTCATGTTTTGGGGATGAAATAGGTATTTTGGGCTTTGGTATGCTTATCGAGGCTTATATAGAGCCTTAAGTCACTAACAAACAAAAACTAGGGACTGGTTTGGATACTGATATAAAACTTATGCTTAAAATTTCTCAGAACCATAACTTTTTATCCGTAACTCAAAATTTGGTGTGCCGCCAATCTATGAACTCATATCGACGAGATCTATACAATGATACCTCAGTCAAACCAAAAATATTGACCATTGAAAAAGTTAACTTGGACCCACATATTGTTCACTTGGTTCAACTTGGTCAAACTTGGTCAAACTTGTTAAAACATATGTATTTTGATACGGGTTGTTACACGGCACGCTTAATTTGGACCTAAGGCTAAAAAATAATGGGTTTATAAAGTTACATTTATTTTTCCTGAGACTGATTTTACCAGGGAGTAAAGTACTCAAAGGAGTCTTTAAATTACACCATATGTCACTAGTTGATATGTGCCATGTAATGCTCAGAAAGTGTCAATTTTCATCTTACTAAATTATTATTATTATATATATATATATATCATTATATTATTATATTATTATATTTTGTTTCTTTTTCCCTTTCACCATATGGAAAACACAATTTTTTACTTATTCTTTCTCCCATGAAAAACAGCAGCACTTTCACTGTCTCCCTCTAGGCCCATCGGAAAACACCATCTCCAGCTACCTCATCGTGGATATGCACTGGACAGATGGAGCGCGGGTGGAAGGTCCGTGATGTGATTCCGCCCGAGCCCGCTCAACCGATAACCCGTTGGGGTGCTGACTCGACACAGATGAAGACTAGGCCAATCACAAGAGCTCAAATTAAGAGATTTAAGGACAACCTGGGAGTATTTATACAGGGGGTAATCAATCTCAATAGAGCTTGTCCATACTTGAAGATACAAAGCCTATTCTAAGCATCCAAGTGGTGGAAGCCGATACGGACCCGTGTGACGGTTTTGGTACATTTTTGGAGTCCGGGAAGCATGAAATGGTTCCAATGCTTTATGGGTTCAATACATATGCCTAAGAGGTCATGGAATCAAGTTAAAGCAGCCTCAAATGCAATCAAAAAGGGCTTGTACGGACAGCATCAACAATTTGGCCGAATTTGCTGTATTGCTTGCTGGCTTTACTGTATTTTACTGTATTAGCCTTTTCTTATTTTTCCAAGCATGGGCAACGTGTGGGACTTCATATTCAGCTTATTTGGCATCCTAAAAAGCATCTAGAAGCTGATTTGAAGCTCAAAGAGGTCAAAGATTGATCAAATTCAACTTGATAAAAAAGCTAGCATTTTTAGTTTCCTAATTTGTTTTTACTTTTTGTTTTAGGAAACTACCATTACTTTTAGGTTTTTATTTATTTATTTTCTGGATAAATAACTTTAGGAAGGTTTTTATTTTATTATTTCCATTGTAAATTAATTAATTCCTAATTCAAAATAAAGGAATTAATTAATCAAATTTAGTTTAGGAAACTTAGTTTAGGACATATTAGAATTCGGTCAAGTTTCCTAATTCCTATAGGAGTCCGGTTTTTGAATTAATTTTTTAGGGTTTTTTTCTTTGTAAACTTAGCCTATTTAAAGGCTTATTTTTGAATATGAATACAACTTTGATTTGATTAAGAAAATACTTGTGAGATTAATTATCTCTTTGTTCTTGAGAACACCTAAAACACCATTAGAGAATTGGTTGTTTTAGCTTGACTTATCAATAGGTTTTCCATCCCCTATTGTGGCGTCTACATTATACCAAGGTTTCTAACCACAGGTTGGTTAGGGGTTGAGGTCAATTCCATTAGAACTTGAACTTAATTAAGATCCGGGCTAATATAATACGGGTTTAGGAGCAGGTCGTCCTAGGTTCGTATCATTTGGTATCAGAGCTAAATTTTGTTCAGGTTTGATCTATCTTTATTTGCTTTATTTGTTTTTGTGTTATTATGCAATTTTAGCATTAGGTTAAGGTTGCATCCATCCCATACACGTTCTACATCTTAAAAAAAAAAAAAAACAAAAAAAATATTCATTCCTAGTTGAATTAGGTTTCCTAGTTTTATCGTATTTTTGTTTCCTAATTTGTTGGTTGTTTTTTATCATTGTTCTTGATAATTTTGGTTTTTGTTGACTTTCCTTTGCTGTTTTAGTCTTAGAAATTTGCATTCATATATTCAAAAAAAAAAAAACAAAGAAAAAAAAAAGAGTTTGCTGCAACATTAAAAAAAAAAAAAAAAAAAAACTGCACATTTGTGTTTATTTGGAGGTCACGGGTTTGGTGTTTGTTTTGGAGTTGGAATTGCAAATTTGTTGTTTACTCTTGCTACTGCAGTTGTGTTTAATATTCAGTGAGTGAAAAAAAAAAAAAAGTGAGAAGGAAAAAAAAGAAAAAGAAAAAAGAAAGCTGAATAAAAAAAAATATATATTTCAGTTTGTTGGAGTTTGATTTGTTTGCTGGAAATTTGTTGGAGCTGCTGGTTTTTTTTGATTATTTATTCAATATTTGAGTTGCTGGGAAATTATTTTTGCTGCTGGATATTTGGATTTTGGGTGTTTAAATTTTTTGGATTAAAATTAGTTAAAGGAATTGATACAAAACTTGAATTACAAGAACAACAACCAACACTTTTCTATATTTTTGTTCTCTTTGATTCTTGTTCGTATTTGAATTTCTTTTTCTGGAATTTTATTCTTGAACTCATATTCTACTACCATCTGGTGCAGTTTTCAAAAATTCCAACGTTTTCCCATTATTTTGTGTTTTCTTGTCTAGAAAGCCGAAAAATTAGGATTTATTGGATCCTTTCGGTATTGCCTACTTTTTGCTTCTGTTTTGTTGATAAGTTTAATTAAAACATACTAGTGATCTAATTGCTGTTTTGTGGGTGTTTTAATTAGAACTTTGAGATAATTCATTGAGTGGAAAAAGGCAAGAGTGTGTGAGCTTAAAAGAGGGTAAAAGCCGAACTAGTGTGCAAACATGAGTGTCGAGACCTTGTTTGAGTGAAACACGTGAGGGAGTGAATATTGTGAGGATTTATTTTATTTTTGCAGTATTTTACTAACATGGCAGATTCTAGAATAAGAAGAAGGGATCCACCCTTAAGGATCAATGAGGAAGAGTCCGTAGCATTCCATGGCGATGACCGAGCTACCGGGAGTGGAGACCAAGCAGACAGGAGAGCTGTTTTGGAGTCAATACAGCGGGTTAGTGCTCAAGTTGAGCATGTAAATCAAAGAGTGGGAAGACTAGAAGCCTCACAAGGAAGGCCGAATACAAGAAATAGGCAAGAATTCCATGGAGGACGAGGCCGAGGACGAGGAGGTCGTGAGAGGCCGAGAGAGGAATTTGATGAGGAGCCATTCGACGGTGACTTTGAGGAAGGTATGGACGAAACCTTTGCTGTCCAAGAAAGAGCTGGCCGTGGGAGATATAGGAGGGAAGATACAGATGATGATTTGGGAAATATCAAGGTTAATATCCCACCTTTTATGGGTAAAAGTGATCCCGAAGCTTATTTGGAGTGGGAAGAGAAAATGGAGATGATTTTTGACTGCCACAACTATTCGGAAGGTAAGAAGGTGAAGTTGGCAGCAATGGAGTTTGTCCATTATGCACTCCAATGGTGGACAAATGAGCAAAGCACCCGAAGGAGAGTTGGTGATGACTTAATTACAACATGGCGACAAATGAAAGGAGCCATGAGGAAGCGGTTTGTGCCATCCCATTACCATAGGTTGCTGCATCAAAGGCTTCAATCTTTGTCTCAAGGAAGTAGGTCCTTGGAGGATTATTACAACGAGATGGAGATGTTAATGATGAGGCTGAATATGAATGAGGATAGGGAGGCAACCATGGCAAGATTTCTTGGAGGGTTAAACCGAGACATTGCCAACCAACTTGAATTACAACAATACTTGGAATTGGAGGAGATGTTGCATGTAGCCATTAAGCTTGAGAACCAATTCAAGAGGAGGGGTGTTAGTACACGGTTTGGAGGAGTTTCTAGCAGTGGAAGGACAAGTTCAAGTGGCTGGAAAAACAATTCCACTTATGAAAACAAGTTGAAGCCGAAATTAGGAGAAGAATCTACCAACCGGCCAAGAAGGGAGGTCAAGACCGAATCTGTCCAAGCACTTAGAGGTGAGATAAAATCTGATCCTAAACCTCAAAAATCCAGAGAAATAATTTGTTTTAAGTGCCAAGGAAGAGGACACATAGCCAGCCAATGCCCAAATAGAAGAATCATGGTATTAAAGGGTGATGGTGAGCTGGAATCCGCAAATGAAGAAAGTGGGGCTGAAACCGAGCAAGAGGAGGATTGCAATGAAGATGAAGCCGAACCTGTAGATACATCTAATGCCGAGTTGAGCTTGGTTTCAAGGAGAGTACTTGCTGTCTACAAAGATGAAGAGCAGATACAAAGAGAAAACATCTTCCACACTCGCTGCGAAATACAAGGTAAAATTTGTAGCATGATTATAGATAGTGGGAGTTGTACTAATGTGATAAGTAATCTTGTAGTTGATAAATTAGGCTTGAAAACAATTAAACATCCAGAACCTTATAGATTACAATGGCTTAATGATAGTGGTGAGATGAAAGTAAACAAATAAGCCAAAATAAAATTTAATATAGGTAGATATGAGGATGTAGTTTTATGTGATATTGTGCCCATAATTGCTGGACATATACTATTAGGTAGGCCATGGAAATTTGATAAAGATGCTACTCATTTTGGTCGAGAAAATAGTATTGTTTTCAGGTTTAAAGGGGAGAAGGTCAAGCTGGAACCATTATCTCCTAAAGAGGTTTACAAAGATCAATTACAAATGCAACAAAGGAGAGAAGCCGAAAAGCTCAAGGAAAAAGCAAGTATGGCACCAACGGCTTCACCGTCCTTTCAAGAAGGTAAGATTGAGGTTGCTGACCAAGGTAAGGTTTCTAAGGTTCATATTGAGTGGAAAGATCAAGGGAAAACCGAAAGAGAGGGAAAAGGAAGTGGCAAAACCGTGTGCTTGGAGAAGGAAGAGGAATCCGAAGGTTTGCTCCAATCCAAGGGAAAAAAAGAAAAAGAAAGAAAGGAAAGGTTAAGTAGCAATTTTTATTTGAGTTTAGGGGATATTAATAAGGTTATTGAGTGTAAGAAACCTTTGCTGGTCATGCTTTACAAAGAAAATTATTTTAATGATCAAACTAACTTTGAAGAACTTGAATTGCCAAGTTCAATGATTTCTCTTTTGAAGGAATTTGGAGATGTCTTCCAAAATGAAATTCCAAGTGGACTACCATCCAATCAAGAGGGAAAAGGTGAGCTTGCTGTCCAAGGTAAGTCTTCTAATACTCAGGTTGTGTGGAAAGATTTTAATAAAACCAAGAGTGAAAAATTTGGTGCAAAATCCGAGAGTGAGGAAGGTGAGATGGCATTGAGTGAGAAAGGACAAAAAAGACAAGAAAGGAAGAATATAAATTTTTATCTTAGCTTTGGTGATGTTAATAAAGTAATTATGAATAAGAAATCATTGCTGACCATGAATTTTAAAGATACTTATTTAAATATGTCTTTATTGCATAGAACTTTATCTGCATTGTTGAGAGCTTTACTTAGTGGTAATTTGAAAATTTGGGAAATATTGTTTGCTAACTTTAAAAAGTGTAATTTTTACCATAATGAGCATGTATTTCTAGATTTTGTTGTAATAGTGTTTGACCCAGGAGAATTGGTTTGGTTGCACTTACAAAAGGAAAGGTTTCCTAAACAAAGAAAGTCAAAGCTCATGCCGCCTATGGATGGACTTTTTCAAGTTTTGGAGCCGAATAACAAGAATGCCTACAAGCTTGATTTACCGGGTGAGTATAACATGAGTGCTGCATTTAATGTTGCTGATTTAACTCCTTTTGCTGCAGGTGATGATCTTGATTTGAGGACAAATCCTTTTCAAGAGGAGGGGAATGATGTGATTCCGCCCGAGCCCGCTCAACCGATAACCCGTTGGGGTGCTGACTCGACACAGATGAAGACTAGGCCAATCACAAGAGCTCAAATTAAGAGATTTAAGGACAACCTGGGAGTATTTATACAGGGGGTAATCAATCTCAATAGAGCTTGTCCATACTTGAAGATACAAAGCCTATTCTAAGCATCCAAGTGGTGGAAGCCGATACGGACCCGTGTGACGGTTTTGGTACATTTTTGGAGTCCGGGAAGCATGAAATGGTTCCAATGCTTTATGGGTTCAATACATATGCCTAAGAGGTCATGGAATCAAGTTAAAGCAGCCTCAAATTCAATCAAAAAGGGCTTGTACGGACAGCATCAACAATTTGGCCGAATTTGCTGTATTGCTTGCTGGCTTTACTGTATTTTACTGTATTAGCCTTTTCTTATTTTTCCAAGCATGGGCAACGTGTGGGACGTCATATTCAGCTTATTTGGCATCCTAAAAAGCATCTAGAAGCTGATTTGAAGCTCAAAGAGGTCAAAGATTGATCAAATTCAACTTGATAAAAAAGCTAGCATTTTTAGTTTCCTAATTTGTTTTTACTTTTTGTTTTAGGAAACTACCATTACTTTTAGGTTTTTATTTATTTATTTTCTGGATAAATAACTTTAGGAAGGTTTTTATTTTATTATTTCCATTGTAAATTAATTAATTCCTAATTCAAAATAAAGGAATTAATTAATCAAATTTAGTTTAGGAAACTTAGTTTAGGACATATTAGAATTCGGTCAAGTTTCCTAATTCCTATAGGAGTCCGGTTTTTGAATTAATTTTTTAGGGTTTTTTTCTTTGTAAACTTAGCCTATTTAAAGGCTTATTTTTGAATATGAATACAACTTTGATTTGATTAAGAAAATACTTGTGAGATTAATTATCTCTTTGTTCTTGAGAACACCTAAAACACCATTAGAGAATTGGTTGTTTTAGCTTGACTTATCAATAGGTTTTCCATCCCCTATTGTGGCGTCTACATTATACCAAGGTTTCTAACCACAGGTTGGTTAGGGGTTGAGGTCAATTCCATTAGAACTTGAACTTAATTAAGATCCGGGCTAATATAATACGGGTTTAGGAGCAGGTCATCCTAGGTTCGTATCAGTCCGGCCAGCAGGCAGAACGGCATGGCAAACAGTCACTAGATGGGCCTGGTTCAAGCTTTCGTTGCTGGCGAAAGCAAGACCCATTTTTCAGTCATCCAACCACCACCTGGCCAAATTGATACTCCTTTCCACTATTTTTGAACCAAATGAGCTCAATTTTGAGATCCGTTCAGCTTAGTTCCCTACTATTTGAGAGATATGAGAAGTTGGACTTTAGCTGAAACTTTTCATCCATTTACCCATCACCGCGGTTGAATTGAGCCCAACGGAGGTTGGTAACGTATTCCTCGTCTCTCTAGCTTTCTATTGGTATGTCATTTGTGAATTATGATGGAGTATTTTGAAAGATGTCATTTTTGAATAAAATATTATATTTTAATGTGGTAATCTGAAAAATGTATCTGTTTAATATTTAAATAATTATTATTTATACTGAAGAGCCAAATTTATGTTGAATTGAATAAGGATGCCCTTGAAATAATATTTTAGAAAATGTAGGAAACTGTTGTCTTAAGCCGCTGCTAAATTATTATTAGATTATTGTTAGATGTGACTATTGAAGTTATGGCGCATAATAAAATGTACTTTTATATCTTATTATATGTGAAATTGTGTGTAGTTTTAAATGATATTTTGGTATAAACAAATTTGAAGGTATGAGAACATAATGATATTAAATTAGTGTGATCAAGAATATATCTATGCAATTGATTATTTATTTATTCATGAATTTGATTTATGTAATGAAAATTAAAATATCTAACTTGGTGGATTTATGATGTTTTGTATAAATAAATTTTATGAATTTAGAAAAATATTTATTAAATTATGGAATTCAAAATGTACTCATGCATGTTTAAATATTTGTGTATACATATATATATTTGTGCATATATGTATATATACACATAATTATTGAAAGGTGGTAAACGTGTTTGTGTATGTGCGATTATACTTTGAATTATTTAGAATTTTGGAAAGCATCATGTATGCTTTAAGGATCAAGAAAATTGTAATTTAATTTTATGATGCTCTTTTATATGGTTTACATATATTTGTATAATATTTATTATATTGTTGGAGAAATTAATTGTAAGCATTAGAAATTAAATTTATTGTTATATTTATTAGCATGTTGAAGTGTAATTATGTAAAATTAGATTATATGTGAATTTATATGATTTACTATAATTTTTGCGTAAATAAATTTTAATGATTTAAGAAGATCGTAATTTTTGTTGTATAAAATACATTGTGTATTTGGATAATCATGAAATTGAAATTATTGTGGGAGGAATTGTTTTACGAGATTATTGGATTGTTTTGTTGATTTAAAAGAAATATGAAATTTTATGAATTTGATAAACGTGTATAGATTCGATTATATTTTATAAAAATCTAAATTTTATAATATTATAAAATTTTATCGATTTTCGATGCACCATACATGTACCGGTGTTCTGTATATATGAATATGATAAGCGTGCAAGTTAGTATACTCTCCCGTGAGATGCTATGGACTGACGGCAGGCAAGTTCTATATAGTGTACATAAGCCGCCTCCCTCTATAGCCCGGATGACCGTTGTAAAAAGTGGCGCTGTTGGTACACCATGCAACCGTATGCAAGTTTCTCTCTTTAACCTCCCTGTTAAGCGATGCTTTGGGATACTGGATATCGTCGGGCACCACTGGTATATAGTATGTGCATCAAATATCTTTATATATATATATATATATGTATGTATGTTATGTTTGTATGTATTGCACCGCACGGGACGACGATCCGATATGGTCCATGAAGAGCTAGCCTCGTAACTATGTTGTCTAGGGGACCAGATGGCCAATTTAGGTAACCACCTCGAACTATGTTGGTAGCAAGGTACCAGCGATAGCTAGAATCGTGGATTGCACAGCATATTAGAGGGTATTGTTCATACCTCCGATGTGAGTGTATATTTTATAATATGTTTTGAAATTTAAAATATTATTTTACTTATATTATCTTAACTACTCAAAATCTGATTTTCCAATATTTAACTTAATTGCTTTTATTGTTATTACTATTATTAATATTAATCTTGTTATTAATATTATTATTGTTATTCATCAAGATTTCGTTTACAATTATTTTCATTATTATTATTTTTATTGTCACTATTTTTCTTTATTATCATTATTATTATTATTATTATTATTAATTATAATTATTGTTACTATTTTTATTATTGGTATTTTGTGATTATTATTATTATTATTAATATTGTTATTATGATTATTAATTATTCTTTATTATTATTATTATTGTTATTCTCATTATCCTTATTATTATTCTTATTATTATTTTTATTGGTATTATTATCATTTATTGTTATCTTTATTATTATTATTATTATTGGTATTATATGGAAGCCCTCGGGCAAAAGTGTAAGCCTCCAGGCAAGTATATAAGCCTTCGGCCAAATGGGTAAGGTTATGAGCAAGTGTGAAAGCCTATGGGCAAGTTATGGTGTTATTGTTATTAATATTACTATTAGTAATATTGTCATGCTCTCTCCTATTTACGTTATGTATTGGAATGTTGTAAAATGATATTAACATGTAGTTCGACACTAAGTGGGTGGTGTGGATGGACGTGATTAACTAAATGTATTTCGTGTTTTTAAAGCTTTTTTAATATATGCATTTATATTTATATTTTGTTATCGAAGTGCTGCAATTGTGAAATTATTTGTAGTAAAGTGGGAGGGATAAAGTTACACTATATGAGAGTGCGTTTTCGTGTAGGAAAGTTTTTGGCATGTTCTACCCTTAGGGAAGATGTTGTCGAATTTTCCTTAGGATGGTCCAGTAGGGTTTCCCCTGGGATCAGAGCTTGTCTAGGGTTCCAGGAAAGGATCCTGGATGGGTCTTGACAGTTGCAATCC
This sequence comes from Ziziphus jujuba, assembly GCF_031755915.1. Classification (NCBI taxonomy): domain Eukaryota; kingdom Viridiplantae; phylum Streptophyta; class Magnoliopsida; order Rosales; family Rhamnaceae; genus Ziziphus; species Ziziphus jujuba. The sequence continues at coordinate 23,052,452 of NC_083379.1, forward strand.
AACTAAGGATGTTAGTTGCAATCTATTTGTATAAATAGATGTAAAGAGCATGAGACACCAACCTCATAAATCAACCTAGAAATGAAAGAGGGTTATGGTGATTCGTGTGATAGGGCATTTGTATCCTTGTTTCTTAAGTTAATGAAGAGGCAAGGGAGTAACCTCGTAAATTGTGATTACCTAAACACTTGGGGTGCGTATGTGTGCGTGTGCGAGGAGGCATACTTGACCTAATGAAGTCTCACTGGACAATCTTTAAACGATATCCAATGGAACCTTACTTAAAACGTGGACAAATGAACACAAGCATTATCAATAATACCTTAATATATAAATATAAAACCACAACAGCATAGAAGTCCACAACTATGGTCTACAATCAGCCTATTGTATTACATGCCATAACCACACATATATATAGTATGAACTTTACTGTGTCCAATATTTAGATTAGAGCATTCTAAGAGTATTTGCAAAGTTTAGAAGAACAAATAAATAATAAATAAGTCCAGAAAGATAATAATAAATAAAGAAAGATAGATACTGCTGCTGCTGTGGAAAGAACGAAGTGACAAATGGTGTGCGACGTAGACTGCTACTAACTACTTGGACCTAGGGGAACGAATTTAAAACAAATAAAATGCGAAATAAAAAAATCTTAGTGAGTGATATAGTATAAATAGGAAAGTAAAAAATTATTTTCATAAAACTTTCTCTCAAGACCTTTCGTTCCATTTTTTTGAAATATTTCCCTTTTTAAAATCATTTCACAAAATCCAGACTTATAACCCAATTCAATATTATAAAACCAATGCTCAAAAAGGTATAAAGTGAAAAATTATTATAATATTATAAAATGTCTTAATCAAGATATAAATATTGAGCATAAAATATTATAACACAATTTCACAAAATAAATATGAAAGTTTAGTAATAACCACAATATTAGAAAACCAACAGTATACTTAGAACATATACAATGTACCATACGATATACCAAACCGTAAACTGTGGGATATGCCCACTTCACAACCCTTAATGTATGAAGGGTATCGTAGAAATAATAAATTGTTGGGATATATCCAACCTGATGGCTTATGTCAATAATAACCTATGGGATGAACCCAACTTCACAGCTCATGGTAATAATAAACTGTCGAGATGTACCCAACCTCACGGCCCATGGCAATAATAAACCGTTGGGATGAACCTAACCTCACGGCACTGTGGCAAACCCGCGCACTATAATATAATACTGATCCGAAACACTAGTACTATATTGTACATCAATTAAAAATAAACAATATAGTATCCGTAAAACAATCTTATGAGATGATACTTTTCCAAATAATACTGTATCATAAATCATAAATCATAATTTAATATTCAAACTCAACCGCTTGTTTAAATATTTCAAAATTTTCAAATCGTTATTTCATGCTAAAACCAGAAATACACAGTAAAATATATATCACCATAAACCAATTTTAAGCACACAAAATTGTAAAATACTTGAACATGCTTAAAATCATATAATTTTCAATCTGCTTTCTCAAAATCAATTAATTTCCAAAATGATTTAAAACCTCAACTCAAATACCAGGATATTTAAATAACATGATCCACAAGTTCACTATGAACTCATCAGAGTTAGAAACTATTTAAAATCTTATCAAAATCTACATAAAATAATAACACATATATGTAAATGCTAATATACATATGTGGATAAAGTAATCATTTAAATCAAATTATATATACATAAAATAACCAAACAATATATATTATACTACATTACCCAAAACATTTTAAAAATATAACCACTTACAGTACTGTAGATGCTCACTCTTGCTCTTTTACAGAATCACCTCCAAGCTTAACTCGAGTACTCGTAATATAATAAAATTTTTCTTAGGCTCTAATAACTAAACCAAAGACATTTTTGAACACCAAACGTCTTAAATTAATTTGTACAACTATAAAATAAATAAACTGAACACTGACCAGTCCAATTATATTACGTACCCTTAGGATCCAATATCCAAAATTGGGGCTTTTCACCCAAAGGCTAATATTTCAAAATTGAACCTTCTAATGGGTCCTAATAATATCTAATTTCACTAATCCAACTTCAATCTTATTCAATTTGACCAAATTTTGTCCAAACACAGTCCGAATTTATCCAGTATTTAACTAATTGATCCAAAAATAGAAAAATTAACAAACAACCTCCAAAATTCATAAATTTTATATCAATGAAAAGCCCAAGAGATAAGGAATGCAATGGTGTATTCACCTCGGTTGAAAAGTGTTATCAGTGGTAAAAAAACTTGTTACAATACTCAGCAAAATGCCATATTGATGTTTCTCTCAAACGGTGAGGAATTTTGGCAAAAAAAGCATGGAAATGAGTTCAGAGGGTCCAAAAATAGGGGGAGTGGTGTATGGATCAGCCTGGAAAGGTCGAAAAATGGCCAAACAGGCCGAAAAAGTCCAAACATTGATCGTCAGCTTCAAACAGCTGATCCCGGCGCTTTGGCTAGCAGTTTGGCCTGAAATTTGGCCAGCGTGGTCGTCTCGAGGTGGGTAGTAAGGGTGGCTAGCATTTGCATCAAGACGGTGGATGGATTTGGACCAAACGGAAATGACGCGGTTGGGCATAAAACGGGCTCAAAACGATCCGCTTCGAATCCTTGGGTCTGGAAAGAAATTTCTTGGGTTTGGGGGACAAAATGGATATTTTAGGACTTGTTTCCTATTGGGAATACTTCCCAACATTTATATAGAGCCTTAGTTCACTAACAGATACAAACTTGGGATTGATTTAGGTACTGATATAAAACTGATATTTGAAACTTTACAAAACCATAACTTTTTATCCATAACTCAGAATTTGGCGTGTCATCAGCTATGAATTTGTATCGATGAGTTCTACACAATGGTACATCAGTCAAACCAAAATCTTAACCATAGAAAAATTCAACATGGGATCCACATACAGTCCACTTGGTCAAAACTTGTACAACACGGGTATTTTTGTATGGCTATTACAGCTATGGCCTATCTATATATATCAAGTTATTATTTTATATTGCATGCATTTGATTGTTCATGATTTGGATAAGATTTTATTGGGCTTTCTTTAAAAATTACTCAATGAGATTTTCCTAGGTAGGATCATGTGGGGACTTTGGGAGGATTCCTAAAGTGAGTCTTATCAACAGTTATTAGTAGGTACTTTCATTTTATTTTATTTTTTCCTTTCGTTTTTTTATTAAACTCATCTTTTTTTTTCTCCCCCTCCATTTCAAACATAATGTTAGACTTTTGAGTTTGATCTAAATTGTCTTGTAATTGGCCAATCAAGCTAGTTGGCCAAAAGATACACACACAAAAAACAGAAGACAAAAAGGGCTAACAGTGCTTTTGATGAGTGACGATCAAGATAAATTCAGTTGTTTTGAGTTGGAAGCGTATACACAGACACAGACACAGACACACACACACACATATATATATATATATATATGTATATAAGTGAACATATTATAGGGAAATAATTTCATACAGAAAATGTTGCTTACAAAAAATTCCAAAATTGAAGGAAAAAGACATTTTCGCCCATGTAAGAATTTTATGCTTTTTTCATAAAAGGGAAGTTTTGCTTTATAAGAACGTGACATGGGCAACTTTGTCTAATTTTCCTTGTCCTTATCCGTTAGGTTCTTTATTGGGTCAAGATTGGGGATGGGTAACTTGGACAGGAGAGGGCTAAAATAACAAATGGGGCCAAGATTAGAGTTGTGGATTTTCTGTTGTCAATTTTGTTATGCGAGAATAAAAGACATACCTAAATCAAATAACAAAATCTTTTTATTTTTATTTTATTTTTATTGTATGATATTTTACCATCCAAAAGTACTCTATAATAATCTTTTAAGTATAATTTTAAATTTATGAATTTTGTTTTTTTTTTAATCCAAAATTAAGCATGCATTACCATATTCAAGAATAGTGGTATTATGTCATACACATATAGACGTAGTCGATTTGCATGCAGGTATTCCTTCAAATTATAGGATATATACAAACACTAGTTCAACCTGAAATGAAGAAACGGCTCAAAAAATAGGTTGATAATTCAAATTAATCACACAGACTTTAATTGCTAGTCTTTTATTTCCTCCTTGGAATACACAATAATCGAAAATAACATAAATATTTAGAAAAAGGAAAGAGAAAGATTACAAAAACAATAGATAAGATATATAAAGAGCTAAATGACACCCACAAAAGAAACAGAAACAAAGGGAAAAAAAAATAAAGAAGAAGAAGAAGAATAAGAGGTAGAAAAAGAAATCACCATATCGAACATTACCACAAAAAAAAAAAAAAAAAAAAAAAGAAAAAAAAAAGGGAAAAGAGAATATAAAGGAGGAACTCAATAATGATGCAAATCATTCCTTAAAGCAGCAAACTGTTATTTTTCTTTTCTCTCTCTTTCGCATAACTTTTTTTTTTTTCTTTTGTTTTTCTTTTCCAATTATTATTAATCGGTGAATCTTGCACAATGAGTAATGACAGTGCAGCCGCGTTTGTAAGGGTTAGCCCTCTGTCTCTTTTGGCAATTGTAGTAGGACTGCCCTCGACGACCACATGGAACTCGGTTCTTCTTCAAGGCTGAATAGCTGATGTATTTCCTGCCTCCTGCCAGTGCCCGCCGGCTGGCCTCAGAGTCCATCAGCATCTCATTGTCTTCGCCGATGAAGTCACCGACTGAACCGTGGCTAAGATGGTCCAGACCCCAGCTGGCATCATGAAAGGAAGAGGCCTCAGCCACCACGGCCAAGGCCAAAAGGAGGAAGATCAGGCAGAGCTTGACTTCCATCACAAAAACACAGAGATGGGGTTTATAAGAGAGAATGATTTTTGTTCTTGGGAGATAAATTTTTTATATTATATGTAATGTATATATATGCCTTTTTTATTCTCTCTGCTCTGCCCTTCCCTGTTGGAGGAGGGGAAGAGAAGGATATAGAAAAAAAAAAAGGGTGGGAGGGTTGTGAAGTTGTTGGGATAAAAAAGAAGGGAGATTGGAGTTTAGGAATTTGTGGTTGTCTTTTCTTTGTGATTTAACGCAGTTTGGGATGCGGTGCCCGTTTCTTGCTCCTTGAATTGTGTTGGGTTTTCTTTTAGGAGAATAAATAGAGGTTTCTTATTGTAGTTATTTCTTTTGTTATGTTTATTGGTTTTATGTTTTTTAATTTGTCATTATTGCATGGCATTGATTTGTTAAGCCATGGAAGACAACTATTTTTGTAACGGTTAATACTTGTATTTGGAATGTTCAACCAACTTTCTTCTCCAAATTAGGCTCCTGTTAGATCGTTTATGTTTGTATGACAATTTCATGAGTGGTCATGAATTTTTGGTTCATTTGTTAGACTTTCGTTCTGAGGCTAAATTTTAACATGTAATTTATAAAAGTTTTGAATATTTTAATGCTAATTTACATGTAAATTGAGTGTACAAAAATGAATAAATGTCAATTTTAATTAATTTTTCATAAATTGTATAATCTGCATGTTAAAAATTTACATGTCTACAAAAATAGTGATAACATAACAAGCTAAACTATAACAGATGTTTCTGTAATTTTCTAAAAATATAAAAGCATATATATACAAAAATGGTAATATAATACAAAGTCAGCTTCAAGTAAAGTCTAAATTCTATCAATGGGTTGAACTTTATCTTTTAAATGAGGATCCAACAGTTATCAATGTTAGACCTTAATTAGTATAATAAAATAAGATAAACCTTATTCCTTTAATAATATTATACATTATACATATATCTGTACACGTTGGAGAGAGAGAGTGAGTACTAATGTAATATAATTGATAGTTCTAACAATTACAGCACTAACATGCTTAATCAACAAAATAATCATATATAGCACGTGAAAATCCCATAGATAACATATAGATATATACTGATAACATATATATATATATATATATACTGCATTTTAATAAAATAAAAGATTAGATTTTACTAACCTCCAAATGCAATCATTGATTCTTTGAATCTTATTTTCTGTAAAACAACATATAATAGGAACAATAGTAGTATTTAATGGACACACTCCCTCATGTCTTCCCATACAAAAAAGAAAAAAAGAAAAAAAAAAAGCCATCTCAAGCTCAAACTATCGATTCCCTATATGTATCGTATAATTATATGTCATCACTAGAACAGCCAAAACATTTTAGTTTTATAGTTGAAGTCATGTGTAAGTCACATGACTTATTCCCCATTTTTCACACACCATAATAATTAACAACAACAAAAACAATAACACCATCAATAAGAATGTGCAATAGGCCAAATGGGGTTCAAAAGATAACAATTCTTTCAGTGCAATGGGCTAAATAAAGTATTATAAAAGTGTATGCTAGGCTTTACTGTAAAAGTTAAACGATTTAGTCCCATTACGAGCACAAGAGCCATAACAAAAATGTGTTACATGCCACGCGAACCATTTCTGATAATGCAATGGGCATTAAATGAACCATCATATATGGTTCATTATAAAACGTGAATATTACGATGTGAACATTTGGAGTAAATATGAATAGCATATATATCTATATATATATATATATCAGTCCGTTTATGGTGCGGACGATCTTCATGCGGACCACAGTATTGATGACGGTTTTTCATAGTATTGGTAACAATTTTCTAAGAAACCGTCGTTAATACTATGAAAACTGTCACTAATACTGTGGTTTTCATGCGGACCGTCCTCACCATAGAATTTCCGTATATATATATATATATATAATGGGCCACTAAAGGCCATCTATATATCTAAATGCATACGATTGGCAAGTTGACTGCCATCTTAAACCCTGATCAAATATGATGGTGCTTGGACCACCTATTTTCCAATATTATAATTATTATTATTGATACCCGTGGGATATAAAATACTGGATTCAACCACAAATGAATATTAATAAATTTGAAATAAGAATACAAAAAAGATATTCAAATAATAGATACTTGAGTGACTAGTCTAATGATATTACAAGCTAATTAACTAAAGTGTTTACGAATATTTATTAATGGAAGCTGAGAGTATTTAAAAGCTAAAAATTACAATTAGAAGTGAACAATGAATGCCCAAACCTAAATTGAGAGCTCTAAAATTTCAAGTTTTCTTTTCAACTTTCCAAAAGCTTGGCCTTGGCTGCATAGATGAGTCCTCTTTCATAGGCAGTTTGGAATTCTCACTAGTAGTTGAGGGTCGTAACGGGAGCTACTATAGGTTTCTCTAAATCTTCGATGTTTATGATTTTTTGATGGAATATTTACTAGTCATTGTCTGGTGGAATATTTATTATTCATTTTTTGACGGAATATTGAATAGAGATATTTTCTAATAGAATCTTCACTATTTGTGCAAAGTTTTTTCATGGATGAACAATAACTTTTAAATAGTAACTTTTTTTTTTTTTAAATTTACAAAATTCTTTATTCTTCACTAAACGGATCCTAGATATTTAGATAGTTAGCCCAGTTGATTTTTTCTTTTCAAAGAGGTTCTTTTTGTCTTTTCCTTTCTCTTTATCTTGACTTGGTCATGCTGATTGAAGGATGCCTTAAAAGAGGTATCTGAATCACTATCTTCATCATCACCCTTAACTAAGAACCTTGGAGTAATAATTGTTTTGCAAGCTCCTTTGGTGTTAATTATTTTCTTAATGGACACTGAGTTGTGAATAGGATTTCTTTGTAATATCCTAGGGATTTACTAGGATGGCTAAGGATATAATGGAATTTTGGGGGCAAGTAGGCTTTGGCTAGTAACTTAGTTGCCTTCAAATGCCTTAGAGATGGCTTATCCATATAATGGGTGCATGGAGATATCATTATAAGAAGATGCGATCTTGTATTATGTAATGGACAACTGGGTGACTGGGACAAACAAACGACTACTTGTTACTACATATGGATCATATTGTTTTGCTAAGGCTGAATGGTATTTAGGCTTTATAGATTCAATAGTAATAAGTCCATTTGACGCTATTATTGGAAACGGCAACTCAACTTTTACTAATTGGTTAGGAGTTAATGACTCTTGTTCTATTGTTGTGGCCTATTAAGGCTGTTTGAATATCATTGTTGGTTCCTTTAAAAAATTCCCAGGTAAGGAAATTAGGGATACCATTTTGACTCCCTTCGGTGTATGAATATCAAAGTAAAAAATACTTAGTATAGCTTGCCATTTGGCCAAAATTTGTTTGGATACAATGTTTTTAGCATCTTTTCTTAAAATATATATTTTACACTTTTGCAATCAATTCTAATAAAAAAAAATTTGATTTAGCAAATCATCTTGGAATTTTGAAATGCATAATACTATAGATAACATTTCCCTTTTAATGCCACTATAATTTATTCATGATTTAGTTCAGACATCTAAATGGAATCAAACAATTTATACTATTTTTAATGTTAGGTGAACTCAGGTGAAATTTTTGAATAAGTATTCCTACAAAGTCAATTTCATAAGCATAAGTTTGTACTATTTTGTAAGAATTTATTGAAGGAATGCCAATACATGGAAAAGGCTTGACATGAATTTAATTTGTTTCACTAATGTAGTATGTTCTGTGGTCCAAGGGGTAGGATTACTTTTCAGCTTGTTGAATAATGATTTGTAATGATTTGCATTTTTCTCTTAGATTCTTGTAAAAGTCTACTACATAGTTTTTGGATCCTAAAATCTTTTGTAGTTGGGTTTCGTTCGAAATTTCATCAGCAAATTTGTCGTAAAATTGTATTGGTATATCAATTGGGGTTAGTTTTAACTCATAAATATCAAATTCTAAGAACCAAACTCTACTTTAGAATAGTTTAGTTTTACTAGCTAAAATGGCTAATTAATTTCTTTTGACTATTTCTAGAAATTTCTTTGAATGTTTCCAATGTTGTTTTATCGATTGGAAAAATATTAATACATTGTTAATTGGATACCGTGTAGATTTGCCATTAAGTTGATACCAAGTCCAATACATTTTGTAACTGTTTTGTACGGTGCCTAGGTTAAAAAGTCTTTCAATGACAGGGACATTCAAGTTCCCATTTTGAAGTTTCAATGAGCTAACCATGCCATACCAAGTGGGGGATCACTAAATCTATGAGTAGGTCTAAATTCCAAATTATTATGCAATCAAGAGTCCTTTTAAATATTGTTTTATTCTTTTTTCCTTTACTATAATACAAACCTCTCGGCATCAGCCTTGTAGAGTGAAAGATGCTATTCCAGGACCAGGAGCAGCATTTCTTCTTCCTGCAATTAAGGAAATCTGTGAAAAGGAATACTTGGCCATTATAGCATTCACCCATGACTTTTTGTCCTCTTTAGCCAAAAACTAGCCTAATTTACTCAGCAAAGCATCATTCATCTACTTTATTCTTTTCAAACCCAACCACCATGCTACTTTGGCAAGCACAACTTCCTTCAAGAAATCAAATTGAAGAACTTGACCTTAGTCCTTGTTATAAAAGAACTTGCAAACCTTATTCTCTCTATTTTTTTCTTCATTTCCAACAATGCTTTAATCCTAAGGTGTTTCTATAATGGTTAATGACTAATAAATTTTCTTAGGCTTACATGGGTACTAGTGGATTTATATTCTTTGTTGGTGCCTTAATTCAAAGGTGTTTCTATAGAGGTAAATGACCTAGAAATTGCCCTAGGCCTACATGAGTGTTAGTTGACTTGTTTCTCTTTTTAAAATACATGATTTTCTTTGCCAATACCTTAATCCTAGAGTGTTCCTATAAAGATCAATGACCTAGGAATTACTTAAGCCTACATATGTGATGATCAACATGACCAGGTGCAAGGCACTGATAGGTTACTTAATGTCCAATCCCATATTGCCTGACTGTTGATCAATGGATGGTTCAAATGTAATGATAGACACTCTCATAACACCAAGTTCTTTTCAGAGCGATTAGATTTAGGGTTCAAAAGAACTACAAAGTAAAGCATGCTTAAGTGATAGCAGTCCAAGGATGGGTGACCTCCTAGGAAGCTCTGAACAAAAAATCCCATATTGAGTTCGATGGCTAAATTGAGGATATTATCGGCAAAGATTGCCTAGTCCACTAGTGGAGGTGGGGTGTTGCAAGTGGTATTAGAGTATGTACCAGTCGGAAAATGCCAGCGAGGACATTAGATCCCAAGAGAAATAGATTATGACAACCAGTGTGGGCAGATGCAAAGCACTAGCTTGCTATATGTTGTCCAATCCTACAATACCCGAGTATTGATCAAACGATTGTTCAAATGTAATATTAGTCACTTTTATAACGTTGAGGCATTTTTAGAGTAGTTGGCTTCAAGGTTCGAAAGAACTCTAAAGTTAGGCGCTCTTATGCGAGAGTAGTCGAAGAATGGAAAGCTCCAAACAAAAAAAAAAAAAGAAAAAAGAAAAACTTATACCTAATGCAATGGCTAAATTAGGAACAATATTTGCAGAGAGTGACAGATCCAGCAATGGAACCATTGTGTTATAACATTAATGCTGGTGGTAGGAAAAAATAAAAAAATAAAAAAATCTTGAAAAAATATTCATTTTTTTTTTAATTACAAAATAATCATCAAGATTCTCAAAATATTAATCTCCAAATAGGATTTTTGGCAGTGTTGTTTCCTAAACTTTCACTGGATTTACAAATTGCATCATGTATTTCATCTTTATCACCTTTACATCCCTTACTTCACATTTTTTAGCAGCATCACCCTAACACCTTAACGTCGTTCCATTTTTCATGTTAAATGTCACATGCTATGTGTGAGAGTGTCATGTACCTATTATTTTGGCTATAGTCACCAAGTTAAAGTTCATTCAGGGGAATTGCTTAGATTTTCTACTTTACATTGACGAGATAGTGCCATTATGATTCCTTGTACATTTTGATATTTCTTCCCGTGAGGATCATAATGGCTAAATAAGCTTTTTAGAGAGAGGTTGCTAGTTATCAGGGTGTTGGGCTAGACCATCAGCATAGGTTAGAACTCTTGGTGCATGCTTGTAACCTCTATGTTATTCTCTCTAGCGTGATCCAATAAAAACAAATGCATTTAATTTAGTCCCTTTGTTGCCTTGTTTGCTTGTCTCTTTCAATATTGCTTATTGTTATTTGCTTTGTTGCTTTCTTGATGCTTACACTATACTAATACATTGTGGGTTATTTGCTTGTGAGGAGAATTAATAGTTGGCTTACTACCCACGTAGGGTTAATAAGCACTGCACGGTCTACTTTCGCCTTCTCCGAAAGTTAGACTGCGACATTATGCATATGGGTCATTCTCTTTTATAATTTCAAAGGTAAAATGGGTATCTCCTCTTCATATTTTTCTTCCTTGGCCCATTTGTATTTGCCTTCTATGAAAACCAAAAAAAATTTAAATTAAAATTAAAACAAGAACCTAATTTCTTTCCCTTTTGCAATTAAGTGCATAAATCATATATGAAATTTACCGAAACAAAAAAAGAAAGAGAAAGAAAGTATGAAAGGCTTGGTAGTTAATGATGACTGGAGATCGGTGTTGCCGTCAGGGATCAAATTAAGCCCAATGTATAAGGAGCTCATGAACCACTTGTGCAGGAAGTGTACAACTCTCCCTCTTGTTGTTCCCATTATCAAGGATATCGATATTTACAAATATGATCCATGGCAACTCCCTAGTACTTTTACCCTTTCGTAATTTCTAGATCTCTTTCTTTCTTTTCTTTCTTTCTTTCTTTATGTACTTTTTTTATAGTAATTTTTAAATCTTTAATATATATTTTTCTCAATTCATCTTTGAATAAGATTTTTTAGAGATTATTTTTATGTCTGCATTTTGTAAATTGAGATAATGAATCATTTTTCTCCAACCACTTAAATTTTAGAAATATTTTATTATTATTTATTTTGTTAATTGCCAATATAAGTGAAACATATTCTTCTGTTTTTTCTTCCATGAAAAAAACCATAAATTCAAACATAATTTTGGAATAAATATTTAAATTCTAGAATTCAAAAAAAAGTTAATTTATATATTTTCCCAAACAATTATTCTATATTACTTATTAAATAAAAACTACAATATATAAAACAATGTATAATATTTTTACTATAATTTTTTTGGCCCTTTCATTGTGAGGTCCCTAGGTGTATGCCTTAGTAGCTTATGCCTTAAGCCGGGCCTGATCATTTGTCAATCTTCAATTCCACCTTTAAAAAAATTGATAACTACCACTCTTATAACCATATGGATGACAATAATTAGAGGAGTTTGAATCAAACAATAATAGAGAAAGATGATGAATTTTTGAAATATGAAGATTAATGATATTTTTAAAGACAAAATGATTAAATTGTATTTAAGTTAAATATCAAGAGATGTGAATCAAACTAACTCCTATGAATCTAATTTTAGCTAGCAAAAATTTGGCATAAGATCTTTACACTCCCATACCCTAACTTTTTTTGAGCATGTTCTTAGTGCTTTTTAGCTACAATAACTACAATTGAAAGAGAAAAATCACTTGGTTACTAGCATGTTTAGTAATGTTTTTGGAGCTAGAATAAGTATTGCTAAGGAAAAAAAAAAAAAAAGAAAACAAAACAAAGCATCTGATTACATATTTACCCAAAAACAAATTTGCTTTTTTTGATAATAATAATAATTATTATAAGCGCTCAAGGTGCTTTTCCAAATAAATGGTTTAGAATCAATATAAAGTAATATAAAATATATTGATTAAGTTGTAAAAATATGGATAAATTTCATTTAGACACCCTTAGTTTTGTTATAATTATACTTATAATTTTTAATTGTAAAAATCAACCGATAAGAACTAATAGATGAGTTTTAAGTATGATTTTTCATAAAAATGAATCTAATTGTAATTAAAACAAAATTGAAGGGGTTTAAATGAAATTTTTCCATAAAAATACATTAACTAACTTTAAAATTGCTTTTTAATAAAAGTGCTACAAAATTAAGTGTTGATAAGAAGTACTCCAAAAAAACCTGACGTATTTGACAAAACAATTATAAAGTATTTTAGGTGCTTCTAAGAGAAACACCAAGCTTGGTGCTTCTCCAAAGAAGTGTTAGGAATTTGAAAAAATAAAAATAATCTTTCAATGAATTATTTAAAATATGAAAGTACAAAAAATAAATTGAAAGTGTTTCCTATTGCACTACTAAAAAACAAATACTCTACACCAGCCAAAGTAATTGCCTACATGGACACTAGAGCTCATAAGATGATGGTAAATCTTAAGATATTACCATCTCACATTTCGAAGCCACACAAAGAAAATTTGAAAGCCGCTGATGACAGAATATTATGCACAAATCTGATTACAAGGCAGCCTATAGGCATTAAATTCTTTACACAATGTGTGATTTGGACAAAAGTAATTGAATGTTCACTACCAGATAAAGACATCTTAATTAGAATGGATGTCCATTTCCAAGCTAAGCATCTAAGAATCACTTCTCAAGAAATCAAGTACGGAAGGCATTTTAAGCCCTTCACTCCTCTGTCAAAGATATACAGTGTGATTCCAAAGAAATCCCCAACATTTGCAAAAGTCCAAGAAAGCTTTACACTCTATGTGCAAATAATCATAGCACTTTTGATCATCCCTTGCCAATATGGAAAAATGAAAAATTCTTCATAAAGCTTCCATTTAAGCTTAACGAGGATATCAATCCTAAAAGGCAATGGATCTAGGAAAGACTTCAACAGACTTGGCTTTAGCAACAAAGGAATGCAAAACGCTCTTACAACAAAGGTTAATTAAGCCAACCAATTCTTTATGGGCATGTCAAGCATTCCATCTGGATAAAAGATCAGAAAGGATCAGAGGAAAAAAGAGACTTGTAGTTGATTACAAACCCTTAAACCAGTTTCTCTAAGACAACAAATTCCTTCTACCCAAAGTCAATTCATTATTCTTCCACCTTCAAGAGGCCAAGATCTTTTCAAAATTTGATTTCAAAGTAGGATTTTGGAAGATTTGTATCCACCTTGAAGACCGTTACAAAACTGCTTTCTGTATACCAAATGCCTAGTACCAATGGACAATCCTGCCTTTTGGATTGAAGGTTGCTCCATCATTATTTCAAAAAACAATGACCCAAATATTAGAGCCCATACTTCACATAGAAATAGTGTATATTGATGATATACTATTGCTTTCAAAAGATGAGAATGCCCATTAAGAACTTTTACAAGGATTCTTCAACATTTTGTTGACACGTGGGATCATGCTCTCCAAGTCCAAGATGCATATTGGACAACCCCAAATTGATTTCTTGGGTATATACCTCAAATATGGATAGATAGTACCTATAGCACACATTACAGAAGAATTGATAAGATTCCCTGATGAAGATCTCACAAAAAAGCAAATCCAACAATTCTTGGCAATTATCAATTATGTCAAAGAATTTATTTTCTACGTGGACATCAAAGCTATTAATAATGCTGAGAAAGAATTCACCAGCATGGGTAGATGAGCAAATAAAAGTCGTACAAAAACTCAAAGAAGTTACTCAATAATGCGAATATACCCGAACCTGCACAACCGACAACCCGTTGGGGTGCTGACCCGATACGGATGAAGATTGGGCCAATCACTAGGGTTCAAGCTAAGAGGTTTAAGGACAACCTCGCTGCCTTTATCTAGGGGGTAATTCATTTTCAAAGGGGCTTGTCCATATCCAAAGATACAAGGCCTGTTTTGAGCATACAAGTGGTGGAAGCCGATATGGACTCGGGTAGTGGTTTTGGTGCATTTATGGAGTTCAGGTAGTATGAAATGGTTCCAATGCTTCATGGATTCAATACATATGTCTAAGAGATCATGGAATCAAGTCAAGGTAGCTTCAAAGAAAACCAAAAATGGGTTGTGTGATGGCATGAAAATTTGGCCGGTTTTACTGTTTTTCTTACTGGCTTTACTGTATTTTGCTGAGTTGCCTTTTTCTCTTTCTTCCAAGCAAGGGCAATGTGTGGGACTCCATGATAATCCTATTTGGCATCCTACACGGCATGTGGAAGCTGGACAAATAATTTTAGGAAAATTGTTATTTTATTCTCTTCATTGTAAATTAATTAATTCCTAACTCAAAATAAAGGAACTAATTAATCAAAATTAGATTAGGAAAGGAGAGAGAAAATTCGGCCACATTAGGAAACACCAAGGTATGGCCGATTTTTGCTTTAGTTTTTAGGGTTTTGTTTTGTTTTCTCATAGCCTATATAAGGGCTTGTTTTTTAAGAAGAACACAACATTAATAATATTGAGAATTTATTTTGTGAGATTGAATTTCTCTTTGTTCTCTTGAACACCATTAGTGAATGAGTGTTTTAGTTTTGACTTATCAATAGGATATCCATCACCTATTGTGGCATCTTTATTACACCAATGTTTCTAATCACAGGTTGGTTAGGGGTCAAGGTGACCATTAAAACTTGAACATAATTAGATCAGAGCTAATATAATATGGGTTGAGGTGTAGGTTGTCCTACGTTCGTATCACTTAAAAACCTCCAGCTGCAAAGATCCTTTGAAAAGGAAGAAGAATCTTGTAGACAGACACATTATATCTTTATTGGGGAGCAATCCTAATTGAACAGGATGACAATGGAGAAAAAACACTAGTATAGCCATGCTAGTAGACAATTCAAGCATGCAGAACAACATTACCATTCAGTCTACAAAGAGATTCTAGTTGTCAAGTATGGTATCAAGAAATTTGAATTTCATCTCACAGGACATAGTTTCCTGATAAAAATGGACAATTCAGCTTTCCTGAGGATAATGGGATTTAAAAATAAAACCCTGTCAACAACACAATTGCTAATATTAAAAGAATGGTTTACAAGATATGTGCAAGATATGTGTATGACGTTGAGCATATAAAAGGCCATAAGAACCTCATTCTTCATCTACTATTAAGGCCTAAACCAATCTACATACTCACTCCCACCTCTACATAGCACTTGATTTTCATGGCTTCCACATCCTTCTCTTCATCTTGCAAAGCCTATTTCTCTTTGAAGGCTGCAATCTAGAAAGCCCATCCTCTAGGCTTAAAAAACCCCACTTTAGTTAACCAAATCATTGAATTTATTATAGTAAAATTGTTCTATTTTGTCGACCTAATTATCTCTAGATAGCCCTAGAAATATCCTGAACACTTGTTCAACCTTAATACTATTTTCTCAACACTAGTGGAAATATTCCTGAGAGAGAATTTCATAAAGAAATGCTTTAGTTTTTGTGGTGTGCAATGGTCCTGCATAGTATGGTTGTAGCTTTCAACCTTCCTATGCTACACCATCATTTGACTGACCCAAGCAAGGAAAATTCACTATTTTAGATGTTCATAGAATGGTTTAAGTCTCTTTCCTGGTAGAGAGCAAAGCTTCAAGAGATTTTCTTCTACAATAAGGTTTGGGACATGTCTTTAGAAAGAAAAAATAATGTCAAATCATTTTTTATCATCTCCACCCATATTTGCAGGTTCCAAAAACAGGAGAATTGTGGTCACACAACCTTACTTGTGAACTTCTCCCACTTCATCTGGAATAATAAACAGATAGAGACACACTCAAGCAAAATCTTACTCCTTTGTTCCAACATCTCTGTGAAATAAACAACTACCATCCTCCTCCCAAAGTAAATAACTTTTGCTTAGACAACCCTCTAGTTGTTCCATGGGAACCCCAGTCATCCTGAGTAGCACCAAATCACCACACTCCACTGAACAAGCTGGTCCATTAATGCCTCCTATACTGAAAGAGATTGTCATCATAGATGAGATTAGGGCATAATACAAAGGTGGATATGGGAACCCCTATCCAGATGATATTATTGAAACCCTCATTCTTGTAAAATAGAAAGACCCAGCCATGAGAAATGCTTTCCAGGATTCACAAGACCCATAGGACTATCTTTGATCACCATCTACCCCAAAATTAGAGAATCTCTCACCTATTCAAGAACCCATCAGAAAATGGGACTAAAAGAAAAAGTTATTTGTAAATAACTGTGTGCTTTAATGAAGTAGTCTTGTTAAAAGGTGTGCTTAGCTGTGTGCTTTGTAAAAAGTAGATTCCCTCTGCTTTGTCAAGTTGTAATTATTGTAATGTGTTATGTCGTGTCACGAAAAAAATAACTTTGTGAAAAGCAAATTCCTTCTGCTTTAAGGGTTTGTCTTATAGCTTGGGGCTTTCTTCTATATAAGGATAGTTTTCTTTCAGTTGTAATCAGACTTGGCCTATTAAATAATAATATTAGTGTGTTTTCTCTATCGAATTTTAAGTTCTCTCTTCTTTTCCCCAAAATCTTTCCTTATGCTTAAGCCAACTATTCTTTGAGAATGAGTATTCTTTGATCTTGCCATGGAGTCAGTAGATCCTGAACATCAGAAAGTTCAATATGCTCATGTTGATCCATCTGGATTATGCTGTAGTCTATATAGATTTATGGCCCAATGTTACCCCATAGTTAAGATAAAAAGGGGATTTATTTGTAGGGCTTCTCTTCTATATTGTGGCTATATTATAGGCCATCATGGTATCAGATCCTTGGAGCAGTGGTTCTGGATTCATAAGAATACTCATAGTACCAGTAGTTTTGGATACTTTGGCAAAAGTATAAAGATTGATTAGTAGGGAAGAATTCCAAAATCAATGCTATTGAACTTCCTTTTCTGAATCCTTATAAACTTTTTCAAAAGACCAACTATCTCCAAAGAAGTATTAGGCAACTAATCTCATTCCAGCTAAAAAACAGAACAATTCATAGATTTTGAAAATTTCCAAGATCTTAGAGATTCATAGAAAAGAGAAGGGTATACTCACCTCCACTTTGGAGTTGTGAGACTTGTTCTCTCTTTCTATGGTAGACGAGGCATCCTTATAGCTGCAAGGCTAGGACTTCTAACCAAAACCTTCCTTAGATATAAGCATTGTATATTTGGTATAGTATGGAGAATATATAGGGTCTAATAGATGGATTGTGCCTCATTGGAGTCTTTAGAGGATGTTGAATCTGAATCACTATCTTCCTTTTGGAATGCAAGAATAGTATCTCCATCTACCTTTTCTTATTTAGAAAAGATAGATTCTAAGTCTAGCTCTCTTTTTTTTCCTAAGAGGAGAATCGAGGCTTGAAGCTGCTGGATTTCTTTTATTTCTTTGGATAGTTTCTCTAATAATGACCTTTTTTAACCATAAATAAAGTGATGTTGGACTTATATTATCCCCTTTTAAGTTTTCTTTTAAAGAATTTGTATCTGCCTTTTCCTCGTGTCAACTTTTTGAATTTGTGGTGTTTGGATGACCACTTTTTCTTGATTGTTCCACAGCTATAATTATCTTTTCCACATTTGATCTTTAAATAGGACTTAGAGCAAGCCTTTTCAATATAGGGCTTGTTTGTCAAGAAGTTCCAGATGAACTTCTCTTGTTCACAAAATTTGTCTGTAACTTCAAAGGTAATTTGATGGATTTGACCAAGTGTAAGAGATTTCAATCCATCTCATGTTGCAACAATCATTTTGGCCAACTTTGATCAAAACTGTTGTGGCAAGGAAGATACATAGACTTGCTTAAGATTAGGATCATTGCTTCCTCCTAGCATCTAGTAGTGAAGAGACATTCTTTCAAAATGAAAATCAAGATCTTTCTTTTTTAATGAACAACATTTCATCTCAAAATATTCTCTTCTCATTTATGCATCAATCAGGTTTGGATCTTTAAACAAACTCTTCAAATATAGCTCATAATATCTCACTGGCTGATTGTACTCTAAGGAGCTAGAATTGTCTATATAGACCTAGATTCTGGAACTAATCTATGAGAGTGCCCATAAATTTAGATATAAAGTCTTTCAAGATTGTTTCGAATTTTGCTCCTGGCCTAGTAATTTAGGTATCAGTCCATGAGCCAAATTCATGGACCATATCTCTTCTCTAGGCCGGCTCAATGTCATCAAAAGTGAACCATGATCCTTGGATAGGTTTTACTTCATGCCTTATGCTGCTAGTATTGGGCTTGTTTTCTCCTTCACTTTCTTCTGGTTCAGTAAGCATAGGTTCAGGTTCATTTATGGCCGCGATTGGAGGTGGTGCATATGAAGTTGAAGCTTGTGGTCTAGCTGTCATAACTGGATGATAGCTTGCTTCCAATCCTTTAATAATTTCATTTAATGTGTTGCTTGCATCTTCCTCAGAGGCATATGAATCTAATCTTTCAGGTTCTTCTTCAAATGTTTTAGGCTAAGGGATAACAGCCATAGATTGTGATGGTTTCGTGGATGTTTCTGTAAAAGCTGATGATTGTGTGGATTGATAAGAGGATAATGTTGATGTGACTCTTTCATGTTCCTTTTGTTTTCTCATCTTTGGTTTAGTTTATTAAAGAGTTCATGGGTCATCTGGAATACCATTGAGAAGTCTATCGTTGGAGTGTCAGCTGGTGTGGTGAACACAGGGAGTCCATTGAATGGTACAAACTTGGGAGTTCTCAGATCATCATTGAACTATTTCAACATAGCTTTCTTTTCCCTTATTTCTTGCTCTTTCTTAAAAAACTCTTTTTCAATCTCCTATTAGTCAATAAGATTTTTAAGGTCTCTTTTTAACTGAGAGATCTTGCTCTGAGATTAGTATGAAGCCTTTTGATCTTCGATGAAAAGGAATTCAGTCTTGTGTGGGTTATAGTTTTTTATGCAGCTATTTTGTCCGGCTTTGTATCTATCCTTTTAAGGGCCTTATTTTGGGCTTGAGCATTCAAGGTTTGCCAGTTAATAACTTCTTCTCCTTAGGAGAGAGATTTAAACGAGCTGTCTTGATGAGAATTCACCCGTACCCGTACAACCGACTACTTGCTGGAGTGCTGATCCTTTACAAATGAAGACGGAACCAATCACTAGGGTATAAGTTAGGAAATTCAAGGACAATCTGGTTAGCTTCATCCAAGGAGTAATTTAATCTCAAGAGGGTATGACAATATCAAAGATCCAATGCTCGTCTTGTGTATCCAAGTTATGAAGGTGAAAATGTACCCGACAAGCTATTTTGGTACATTTTTGGATCCGGTTCAGCAAGGCATGGATTCAACACTTTATGAACCCAATTGTTATCATGAAGAGGATGTTGAATCATGTCAAGGTAGAAGCAAAATCATTTAAAATCCACTTGTGCGCATAATTCATCTTTTTGGCTAAAAATGCTCATTTTGGTGCTGACTTTGACTTCTTTTGTTATTCAAGCAAGTTTGACTTATTCCAATCAAGGGGCAATGTATGGGAATCAATACTAATCCTATTTGGTATCCTAAATGGCATATGGAAGCTAATTCGGAGCCTAAACTAGCTAGGGTTTGATTAAGACAGCTTAGTTCTCAACTAGTCAACTAGTCTCGTAATTTGAGTTTGACTTTTTGTTTTAGGAAACTATCTTTTATTTTTTTTTATTTATGTATTTTCTGGAAAAATTAACTTAGGGAAGTTGATATTTTATTATTTCAATTGTAAATTAATTAATTCCTAGTTCAAAATAAAGGGATTAATTAATCCAAATTAGGAAAGGATTGAAATTCAGCCAACACCATTGTTTCCTTATCACTATGGCTTGTTTTAACCTAATGTTTTAGGGTTTTGTTTTGTGAACCTTAGCCTTTTGAAAGGCTTATTATCTCATTAATATATGGTACATCCTTTATACAGAAAAATAATTGTGAGAAATAATTTTCTTTATTCTCTTTGGAAACCTAAAACACCTATTAGAAATCAAGTGTTTTAGTTTGACTTATCAATAGAACATCCATCACCTATTGTGGTGTCTTCATCATATACCAAAATTTTTAATTATAAGTTGATTAAGGGTTAAAGTGACCATTAGAACCTGAATTTAATTGTTATCCGGGCTAATATAATACGAGTTTAGGAGCAAGTCAACCAAGGTTCGTATCATTTAGTATCAAAGACTGGTTTTGTTCAAGGTTTGATCTATCTTATTTGCTTTATTTTGTTTTTTTATTATTCTACAGTTTTAAGATTAGGTTAAGGTTGTTTCCTATCTGATGTGAATCCATCCGAGCTCGTGCAACCGACAACTCATTGGGGTACTGATCCGATACGCATAAAAATCGGGCCAATCACTAGGGCTCAAGCTAAGAGGTTCAAGGACAACCTTGTTGCCTTTATCTAGAGAATAATTGATTCTCAAAGGGGCTTCTCCATACCTTCAGATACAAGGCCTGTTTTAAGAATTTAAGTGGTGGAGGTTGATATGGATCTTGGTAGCTCTCACCAGACATCGTACATCGCACACCCATACACCGGACATCTGTCTTTGAACATCATACATTGGACATTTTACATCGAACACCCATACATCGGCCATTTGACATCGGACTTCGGACTTTGGACATCAACATGACTTAGTTCAGACATCAGGCAGACATAAGTTAGTTCGGACATTAGGCAGACATAAGTTAGCTCGAACTTCAGATATAAGTTAGCTTAGTTGTCAAACCAGTCAGCTCGTTACCTAATTTACGTCTGACTTTTTGTTTTGTTTTTTATTTATTTATTGGCTGAATGAATCAACTTAGGAAAGTTAATATTTTATTATTTTTCATTGTAAAATTAATTAATTCCTTGTTCAAAATAAAGGAATTAATTAATACAAATCAGTTTACGAAATTAGTGTAAAATTCGGCCAACTTGTTTAGTTTTCTTTTGGTGGCCGGTTTTACCTAGTTAATTAGGGTTTTATTTTGTAACTTTTTAGCCTATTTAAAGGATTGTTTTATCAATAACATTCAGTACATTATTCATACATAATATTATTTGTGAGATTGAATTTTCTTTGTTCTTTTGAACACCTAAAACACCATTAGTGAATGAGTGTTTTAGTTTGACTTATCAATAGGCCTTCCATCACTTACTGTGGCGTCTTCATTATATACCAACATTTCTAATTACAGGTTGCTTAGGAGTTAAGGTAGCCATGAGAACTTGAACATAATTAGATCTGGGCTAATATAATACAAGTTTAGGAGCAGGTCATCATAGATTCGTATCATTTGTTATCAGAGCCAAATTTTGTTCAGGATTGATCTATCTTTATCTGCTTTATTTTTTGTTGTGTTAATATGAAATTTTAGCATTAGGTTAAGGTTGCTTCTATCATCATACACGTTCAGCACATTTAAAAAATAAAAATAAAAATAAATTCATTCCTAGTTGAATTAGGATTTCCTAGTTTTATCGTATTTTTGTTTCCTAGTTTATTGATTCTCTTCTATCATTAATCTTGTTAATTTGGTTTTTTGTAAATTTTTCTTTGATGTTTTAGTCTTCAATATTTGCATTCATATATTCAAAAAAAAAAGGATAAAAGAAAATTCGAACAAATATTTAAAAAAAAAAAACTGCACTTTTGTATTTTGTTGGAGGTCACGGGTTTGGTGATTATTTGGTGTTGGAATTGCAATTTAGGTGTTGATTCTTGCTAGTGCAGTTATTTTATGCTCTTTGAGTGAAAAAAAAAAAAAAGAAGAAGAAGAAGAAGAAGAAAAGCCGAAAAAAGAAGAAGAAAATTTTGGTTTGTTGAATTTGGTGTTTGCTAGAAATTTCCTTGAACTGCTGCATTGTTGACTATTTGTTACATATTTGGAGTTGCTGGAGAATTATTTTTGCTGCTGGATATTTGGATTTTGGGTGCTTAAATTATTTGGATTAAAATTAGTTAAAGAAATTGATACAAAAAAACTTGAATTACAAGAACAACAACCAACACTATTCTATATTTTTGTTCAATTTGGTTCTTGTTCGTGTTTGAAATTCGTTTTCCTAAATTTTATTCTTGAATCCTTAATCGCTTACCATCTGGTCCAGTTCTAAAAAATTTCAAAATTTTCTCATTGATTTGCCTTATTTGGCCTAGAAAAGCCGAGAACTAAGTTTTGTTAAATTCATCGGTTTTGCTTTCTTTTTGCTACTGTTTTGTTGATAAGTTTAATTAAAACATACTTGTGATCTAATTGCTATTTTGTGGGTGTTTTAATTAGAACTTTGAGATAATTCATTGAGTGGAAAAAGGCAAGAGTGTGTGAGCTTAAAAGAGGGAAAAAACCGAAACTAGTGTGAAAACACGAGTGTCGAGACCCTGATTGAGTGAAACACATGAGGGAGTGATATTTGGTGAGAATTTATTTTATTTTACATTATTTATACTAACATGGCAGATTCAAGCATGAGAAGAGGAGATCCACCTTTGCTAATTAATGAAGAAGAGTCCGTAGGATTCCATGGTGGTTTCCGAACTATGGGGAATGGGGAGCAAACGGACATGAGGGCTATATTAGAGTAATTACAGCGGATGAATGCTTGATTTGATAACATAGATCAAAGGATGGACATGATAGAAACATCATAAAGAGGGTCGAATATAAGGTTGGATGCTCACGGAGGTTGAGGTCGAGGTCGAGGGCAACCAAGAGAGGAATTCGGGGGAAGTAACTTTGGAGATGACTTGGATGAGGGGATTGATGAAATTTTTGAACCTCAAGAAAGGCCAATCCATGGGAGACCAGCAAGGAATGAAGATGATGATATAGAGAATCAAGGTAAACATTCCACCTCTAATGGAAAAAAGTGATCCAGAGGTATATTTGGAATGGGAGGAGAGAATGGAGATGATTTTTTATTGTCATAATTATTCGGAAACCAAGAAGGTGAAGTTGGCAGCAATGGAGTTTGTTCATTATGCACTCCAATGGTGGACCAATGAGAAAAACACCCAAAGGAGAGTTGGTGATGACTTGATCACTACACGGCAACAAATAAAAGGAGCCATGAGAAAGCGATTCGTACTGCATAGTGTCATAGGTTACTGCATCAAAGGCTTCAATCTTTATCTAAAAGAAGTAGGTCTGTGGAGGATTATTACAAGGAGATGGACATGCTTATGATGAGGTTAAACATGAATGAGGATAAAGAAGCAAACCATGGCAAGATTCCTTGGTGGTTTGAATCAAGAGATAGCCAATTAACTAGAATTGCAACAATATGTGGAATTTGAGGAGATGTTGCATGTGGCTATTAAGTTAGAACATCAATTCAAGAGGAGGGGTGTAGGCTCACAGTTTGGAGGAGTTTCCAACACCAGAAGATCAATTCCAAGTTGCTGGAGAAACAATCCAACCTATGGAAACCCAAAGCCGAAGGTGGCAGAAGAAAGCACCAATCGGCCAAGAAAGGAGCTTAAAGCCGAATCTGTCCAAGGACATAAAAATGAGGTAAAATCTGATCCTAAACCTTCAAGATAAGGGAAATTATTTGTTTTAAGTGCCAGGGACAAGGACATATCGCTAGCCATTGCCTGAATGGAAGAATCATGGTGTTAAAGGGTAATGGTGAGCTAGAATCAGAAAGTGAGGAAAATGGTGCTGAAACCGAGCAAGAGGAGGAGGAAGAGCTTGAAGGTGAAGCCGAAACTTTGAATGCTTCCCATGTTGAATTAAGCTTGGTTTCTAGGAAAGTGCTGGCTACATGCAAAGATAAGGATGAGATTCAAAGAGAGAACATCTTCCACACCTGATGTGAGATCCAAGGTAAGATTTGTAGCATGATTATTGATAGTGGCAGTTGTACTAATGTAACTAGTAATCTTGTGGTAGATAAATTAGGCTTGACAATAATTAAACATCTAGAGCCATAGAGATTACAATGGCTTAATGATAGTGGTGAGATGAAAGTTAATAAACAAGCCAAAGTAAAATTCAGCATTGATAAATATGTGGATGTGGTTTTGTGTGATGTTGTGCCTATGCATGCGGGACATATTTTACTTAGTAGGCCTTTGCAACTTGATAGAGATGCTATTAATTATGGTAGAGAGAATAGTATTTTTTTAGATTTAAAGGCAAAAAGGTCAAGCTAGAGGCATTAACTCCTAAAGAGGTGTACAAAGATCAAATACGAATAGAACAAAGGAGGGTGGCCGAACAACTCAAGGAGAGAACTAGCATGGCCCCCACAGCAACAACACCCATCCAAGGAGTTCAAGCCATACAAGACCAACCAGGTAAGTTTTCTAATACCCAACTTGAGTGAAAAAACCAAGAGAAAGCTGAAATTGGAGTGAAAAAAAAAAAAAAAGAAACCCAAAAGCCATGGTAAAAAACCCGAGAGTGAGGAAAGTTGTGTGGTAGCCGAGAGAAAGGGAGGGAAAGAAAGAATAAAAAATTTTATTTGAGTTTTAGAGATGTAAATAAAGTTATTTTGAGTAAGAAACCATTGATGGTCATGATTTATAAAGATAATTATTTTGATCATCAAGCTAACCTTGAAGAACTTGAATTGCCAAGTTTAATTCTTTCTCTTTTTCAAAATTTTGAAAATGTCTTTCTGGATGAAATTCCAAAGGGATTACCACCAATTAGAGGGATTGAACATCAAATTGACTTTGTTCCAGGGGCTGCCATACCGAATAGACCTGCATATAGAAGCAATCCCGAAGAAACAAAGGAGCTACAAAAACAGGTAAGTGAGTTACTTGATAAAAGTTATATTCGTAAGATTACGAGTCCATGTGCTGTTCCTGTTTTATTATGGCTAGAAAAGATAGTTCTTGGAGAATGTGTGTTGATTGAGGGTTATAAATAATATCACCATTAAATATAGACATCCAATTCCTAGATTAGATGATATGCTTAATGAATTGTATGGTGCTTGCATGTTTACTAAAATTGATCTTAGGAGTGTATACCATCAAATTAGGATGAAAAGACCACATTTAAGACTAAATATAGGCTGTATGAATGGTTAGTTATACCTTTTGATTTAAATAATGCTCCTAGTACTTTTATGAGGCTTATGAATCATGTTATGCGTCCATTTATTGGTAAATTTGTGGTTATGTACTTTGATGACATTTTAGTGTATAGCCGAAACGTAGATGAACATGTAGACCATCTTAGGCAAGTTTTAAATATCCTTAGTAAAGAAAGGTTGTTTGCTAACATGAAAAAGTGTGATTTTTTCAAAGATGAGCTTGTTTTCCTAGGCTTTCTACTAATGGCTGTAGGAATTAAAGTTGATCAATCTAAAGTTCAAGAAATCAAGGAGTGGCCGAGACCAACCTCTATCACTCAAGTGAAGGGCTTTCATGGTTTGGCAAGTTTTTATTAATGATTTGTCAAGGACTTTAGCACCATCACAGAACCTTTGAATGAAGTTGTAAAGAAGAATATTGGCTTTAAATATGGGGAAATACAAGAAAAATCTTTTAATTTGTTGAAAGAAAAATTATGTAATGCACTTTTATTAGTTTTGCCAAATTTTTCTAGGACTTTTGAAATTGAATGTGATGCTTCGGGTGTAGGTATTGGATCTATATTAATGCAAGAAGAAAGGCCCATAGCCTACTTTAGGGAGAAATTAAATGGAGCTGCACTAAATTACCGATATATGACAAGGAGATGTACGCTTTGGTGAGGCTTTGGAAATGTGGCAGTATTTTCTCATGCCAAAAGAATTTGTGATTCATACGGATCATGAATCTTTGAAGTACATTAAATGTCAAGGAAATCTCAACCGAAGGCATGCCAAGTGGATTAAATTTATTGAAACCTTTCCATATGTGATCCCCTATAAGAAAGGTAAGGAAAATGTGGTTGCCGATGCATTATCCTGAAGGTATGTTCTCTTTTCTACCTTAGATGCTAGATTGCTTGGTTTTGAACAATTGAAGGAACTTTATGAGCATGATAGTGACTTTGGAGAAATATTTAGAACCTATTTGAAACATCGATTTAATAAATTTTACATATTTGAGGGGTATTTGTTTAAGGAAGACAAACTTTGTGTGCCTAATTGTAGCATTAGGGAATTGTTGGTTCAGGAAGGTCATGGGGGTGGTTTAATGGGACATTTTGGTATTTTTAAAACTTTGTCCTTACTATAAGAACATTTTTATTGGCCTAACATGAAGAGAGATGTTGAGAAAATATGTGAAAGGTACTTGAAATGCCGAAAGACTAAGTCCACATTGAAGCCGTACGGATTGTACCAACCTTTACCGATTCCTTCACATCCTTGGGTAGATTTGTCTATGGATTTTATTCTTGGGTTGCCTAGGTCAAGGAAAGGTAAGGATTCAATTTTTGTTCTCGTGAATAGATTTTCTAAGATGGTTTTATTGCATGTGGTAAAATTGATTATGCATCTGATGTTACTAATTTATTTTTCAAAGAAATTGTGAGGTTACATGGAATGCCTAGGACTATTGTTTCGGATAGGGATGCTAAGTTCGTAAGTTATTTTTGGAAAATTTTGTGGTCTAAGTTAGGTATTAAGCTTTTATTTTCAACTATTTGTCATCCACAAACTGATGGACAAACCAAAGTAGTGAATAGAACTTTGTCTGCATTGTTGAGAGCATTAATTAGTCAAAATTTGAGAACTTGGGAGAATTGTTTTGCAACATGTTGAATTTGCTTATAATAGGTCTTTGCATTCAGCAACTAAATTTACTCCTTTTGAAATTGTTTATGTTTTAATCCTTTGACTTCATTAGATCTAAAACCTTTACCTTTAAGTGAACGTGCTAATCTAGATGGGAAACAAAAAGCTGATTTTGTGAAGCAAATTCATGAAAAGACTAAGACAAATATTGAGAGGAGGACCGAGCAATATGCAAGGAATGCTAATCAAGGCTGAAAACAAGTTGTGTTTGAACCTGGAGATTGGGTTTGGTTACACCTAAGAAAGGAAAGGTTTCCCGAACAGTGGAAATCAAAATTGATGCCGAGAGGAGATGGACCTTTTCAAGTTTTGGAGCATATAAATGACAATGCTTACAAACTTGATTTGCCGGGTGAGTATAATGTTAGCGCTACATTGAATATTACTGATTTGTCTCCTTTTGCTGTAGGTGATGACCTTGATTTGAGGGCCAAGGTCGATGAGTTCGAGGGCAACCTAGAGAGGAATTCGAGGAAGGTAATTTTGGAGATAATCTTGAAGAAGAAATTGATGATATTTTTGCACTCCAGGAAGACCAATCTGTGGGAGACCAGTAAGGAATGAGGATGATGACCTTGGAAATATTAAGGCCAACATACCACCTTTTATGGACAAAAGTGATCCAAAGGCTTACCTAGAATGGGAAGAGCGAATGAAGATGATATTCAATTGTCATAACTATGCGAAGCTTAATAAGGTAAAATTGCCAGCTTTCGAATTTGGTCGTTATGCACTCCAATGGTGGACAAATGAGCAAAGTACTCGAAGAAGAGTTGGAGATGAACCTATTACTACTTGGCGACAAATGAAAGGAGCCATGAGAAAATGTTGGTTCCAAGTCACTATTGATGAGAATCCACCCGAACCTGCACAACCAACTACCTACTGGAGTGCTGATCCGATACGGATGAAGAGTGAGCCGATCATCAGGGCTAGAGCTAAGAGATTTAAGGAAAAGATGGCTGCCTTTATCTGGGGAGTAATTAATTCTTGAAAGGGCTTGTCCATACCAGAAGATACAAGACCTGTTTTAAGCATCCAAGTGGTGGAGGTCGATATGAACCTGGGTAGCTGTTTTCGTGCAAATATTAACTCCGAATAGCAATAAATGGTTCCAATACTTCATGAATTCAATACATATCTTTAATAGGTCCTGGAATCAAGTCAAGACACTACAAATGCAATCAGAAAGGGCTTGTGCCCATGAGAGAGAAAATTGGCTGGTTTTGACGTATTATTTGCTGGCTTTACTGCATTTTGCTAGGTTGGACTTTTCTCTTTGTTCCAAGCAAGGGCAACATGTGGAACTCCGTAATAATCCTATTTGGAATCCTACAAGGCATATGGAAGCTGATTTGGAGCTTAAATTTGTCAAATATTGGTCAAAGACAGCTTAGTCAAAAAGATAGTATTTTAGTTTCCTAATTTGATTTTAACTTTTTATTTTAGGAAAATTAGTCTTTTATTTTGTTTTTATTTATCTATTTTCTGGAAAAATCAACTTAGGAAAGTTATTATTTTATTAGTTTTATTTTAAATTAATTAATTCTTAATTCAAAATAAAGGAATTAATTAATCCTAATTAGATTAGGAAATGAGGTGAATTTTGATTCAAGATAGGTTTCCTATTCTTTGGTGGCCGGTTTTAGCTAGATAATTAGGGTTTTATTTTGTTCTTTCCTAGCCTATTTAAGAGATTATTTTTTAGGAAGAACAAACCTTTAATAATATTCAGAATTTATTTGTGAAATTAAATTTCTCTTTGTTCTCTTTAAACGCCTAAAACACCATTAGAGAGTGAGTGCTTTAGTTTTGACTTATTATAAGGTATCCATCACCTATGCGTCTACATTATGCCAAGGTTTATAATCATAGGTTGGTTAGGGGTTGAGGTCAGTCCATTAAAATCTAAACTTAATTGAGATCCAGGCTAATATAATATGGGTTTAGGAGCAGGTTGTCCTAGGTTTGTATCATTTAGTATCAGAGCCAAATTTTGTTCAAGTTTGATATATCTTTATTTGCTTTATTTGTTTTATGTTAATCTACAATTTTAGCATTAAGTTAAGGTTGCTTCTATCATCATACACTTTCTACATAAAAAAAAAAAAATATCATTCCTAGTTAAATTAGGTTTTCCTAGTTTTACCGTATTTTTTCTTTGTTTCCTACTTTGTTGGTTGTTCTTCATTAT
Organism: Ziziphus jujuba; assembly: GCF_031755915.1. Taxonomy (NCBI): domain Eukaryota; kingdom Viridiplantae; phylum Streptophyta; class Magnoliopsida; order Rosales; family Rhamnaceae; genus Ziziphus; species Ziziphus jujuba. The sequence goes on from NC_083379.1 coordinate 23,082,288, forward strand.
TGTTCTTGGTAATTTAGTTTATTGTTAATTTTTCTTTACTGTTTTGACCTTAAATATTTGCATTCATATATTAAAAAAAAAAAAAAAGAAAGAAAGAAGTGTGTTTGTGGCAACATATATAGATTTACTTAAAAAACAAAAAATTACAAATTTGTATTTTGATGTTGGAGGTCACGGGTTTGGTGGAATTTTGGTGTGGAATTGCTATTTTTAGTTTTTGGTGTTGATCTTTGCTACTGGAGTTGTTTACAGTCTGTGAGGGGGAAAAAAAAAAAAAAAATCGGTTTGGTGAATTTGATGTTTGCGGGAAATTTCTTTGAACTGCTGAATTGTTGACTATTAATTCAATATTTGGAGTTGCTGGAGATTTATTTTTTCTGTTGGATATTTGAACTTTGGATGCTAAAATACTAGATTAAAATTAGTCAAAAGATTTGATATAAAAACTTGAATTACAAAGGATAACAACCAACAACTATTCCTTATTTTTATCCCAATTGATTCTTGTTTGTGTTTGAATTTAGTTTTCTAAATTTTATTCTTGGATTCTTAAATTCTTACCCTCTGGTCCAGTTTTTATTTATTCCAAAATTTTCTTTGTTAATTTGCCTTATTTTTGCTTAGAAAAATCTAGAATTATGTGTTTAAAATTCACTCAATATTGCTTGCTTTTTACTACTGTTTTGTTGATAAGTTTAATTAAAATATACTTATGATCTAATTTTTGTTTTGTGGGTGTTTTAATTAGAACTTTGAGTTAATTCTTTAAGTGGAAAAAGACAAGAATGTGTGATCTTAAAAAAGGGTAAAAGCCAAAACTAGTGTGCAAACACGAGTATTGAGTCCTTATTTGAGTGAAACACATGAGAAAGTGAATTTGGGGAGGTTCTATTTTATTTTTGGTTGTTCATACTAACATGGCAGATTTAAGGGTGAGAAGAGGAGTCCACAATTGAGAATTAATGAAGAAGAATCCGTAAGATTCAAAGGTGATTCCGAGCTTCGGGGAGTGAAGATGAGCAGACTGACATGAGGGCCATCTTGGAGCAATTATGGTTGATGAATGCTCAATTTGATCATAGTAATCAAATGATGGACAGGTTAGAAACATCACAAGGAGGGCCAAATACAAGGTTTGATGTTCATGGAGTCTGAGGGGCGACTTAGAGAAGAATTCAGGGAAGGCAAGTTTGGAGATGACTTAGATGAGGGGTATGATGAATTTTTTGAACCTCAAGGAAGGCCAATCCATGGGAGACCAGCAAGGAATGAGGATGAGGATCTTGGAAATATTAAGGTCAACATACCACCTTTTATGGGAAAAGTGATTCGGAGGCTTACCTAGAATGGGAGGAGTGGATGGAGATGATATTCGACTGTCATAACTATTTAGAGGCTAAGAAAGTTAAATTGGTAGCTTTGGAGTTTGGTCATTATGCACTCCAATGGTGGACAAATGAGCAAAGTACTTGAACGAGAGTAGGTGATAAATTGATCATTACTTGGCGACAAATGAAAGGAGCCATGAGGAAGCGATTTATACCGACTCATTACCATAGGTTGCTACATCAAAGGTTACAACCATTATCACAAGGTAGTAGGTCCATAGAAGATTATTACAAAGAGATGAAGATGCTCATGTTGAGATTGAGCATGAATGAAGATAGAGAAGCAACCATGGCTAGGTTTTTGGGTGGTTTGAATCGTGATATAGCCAACTATGTGGAGCCTCAACAATAGGTAGAATTGGAGAAGATGTTTCATGTGGCCATCAAAATTGAAAATCAATTCAAAAGGAGGGGAATCTCATCGTTTGGAAGAGTTACAAATACCACCAATTGGCCAAGGAGAGATGATAGGGCCGAACCTACACAAGTACATAAATATGAAGCTAAATATGATCCTAAACCCTCTAAAACTAGAGATATTATTTGTTTTAAGTACCAAGGATGAGGACATATTGCCAACCAATGCCCAAACCGAAAAATCATGGTATTGAAGGACAATGGGGAGTTGGAATCCAATAGTGAAGAAGCTAAAATTGAGACCGAGCATGAAGAGGAAAAAATTGAAGATGAAGCCAAAACCCTAAAAGCTTCAAAAGCCGAATTGAGCTTGGTGGCAAGGAGAGTGTTGAGTGTATACAAGGATGAGGATCAAGTTCAAAGAGAAAACATCTTCCATACCTGATGTGAAATTCAAGGTAATGTATGTAGTATGATAATTGATAATGGAAGTTGTACAAATGTGATTAGTAATATTGTGGTTAATAAATTAGGCTTAGTAACAATTAAACATCTCGATGCTTATAGATTACAATGGATTAATGATAGTGGTGAGATGAAAGTGAATAAACAAGCCAAATTAAAATTTAGCACAGATAAATATGTGGATGTTGTTTTGTGTGATGTTGTACCTATGCGTGTTGGACATATTCTATTAGGTAGACCATGGCAATTTGATAAGGATGCTATTCATTATGGTTGAGAACATTCTATTATTTTTAAGCTTAAAGGAAAGAAGGTCAAGCTGGAGCCATTGACTCCTAAGGAAGTATATAGAGATCAATTACAAATACAACAAAGGAGGAAGATCGAAAAGCTCAAGGAGAAAGCTAGTATGGCACCTACAGCTTCACCATCCATCCAAGAAGGTAAGTCCAAGCTTGCTGTCCAAGGTAAGCATTCTAAAACTTAAATTGAATGGAAAAATCATGAGAAAGCTGAAAGTGAGGTGAGGAAAGTTGAAAAATCTGAGAGTGAGGTAAAGAAAAGGCAACCTATGAGTGAGAGAGAAAAAGAAAGAAAAGAGAAGAAAAGTAAAAAAATTTATCTTAGTTTCGAGGATGATAATAAAGCCATCTTGAGTAAGAAACAATTGCTTGTCATGAATTATAAAGATACTTATTTAAAGATTCTTTTGTTGTATAGAACTTTATCTGCATTGTTGAGAGCTTTACTTTGTGGAAATTTGAAAATTTAGAAGAGATTATTTGTTAACTTTAAAAAGTGTAATTTTTGCCATAATGAGCATGTATTTCTAGATTTTGTTGTGATAGTATTTGAACTAGGAAATTTGGTTTGGTTGCACTTACTAAAGGGAGGTTTCCAAAACAAAGAAAATCAAAACTTATGCTGCGAGTGGATGGACCTTTTCAAGTTTTGAAGCGGATTAATGAGAATGCCTACCAACTTGATTTAACAGGTGAGTACAATGTTAGTACCACATTTAATGTTGCTAACTTATCTCCATTTTCTGCAGGTGATGACTTTGATTTGAGGGAAAATCCTTCTGAAGAGGAGGGGAATGATGAGAATCTGCCCGGACCCACACAACCAACTACCTGCTGGACTGCTGACCCGATACGGATGAAGACCGGACCGATCACTAGGGCTTAAGCTAAGAGATTTAAGAAAACTTGGCTGCCTTCATCCAAGGAGTAATTAATTCTTGAAAGGGATTGTCCATACCTGAAGATACAAGACCCGTTTTAAGTATCCAAGTGGTGGAGGCCGATACGGACCTTGGTAGCCGTTTTCATGCAGATATGGACTCCGGGAAGCAAGAAATGGTTCCAACACCTCATGCATTCAATACATATCTTTAAGAGGTCATGGAATCAAGTCAAGGCAGCTTCAAAGGCAACCAAAAAAGGCTTGTGCGCATGAGAGAGAAAGTTGATCGATTTTGCTGTATTATTTGCTAGCTTTACTGTATTTTGCTGAGTTGGACTTTTCTCTTTGATCCAAGCAAAGACAACATGTGGAACTCCATGATAATCCTATTTTGCATCCGAAAAGGCATATGGAAGCTGATTTAGAGCTTCAATTGGTCAAAGATAGCTTAGCCAAAATCAACTTAGAAAAGTTATCATTTTATTATTTTCATTGTAAATTAATTAATTCCTAATTCAAAATAAAGGAATTAATTAATGCAAATTAGATTAGGAAAGGAGGTGAATTTTGGCTAAGCTAGGTTTCGTATTCTTTGGTGGCTGATTTTATCTAGATAATTAGGGTTTTATTTTGTTCTTTCCTAGCCTATTTAAGGGCTTATTTTTTTACGAAAAACACACCTTTAATAATATTCAAAATTTATTTGTGAGATTGAAATTCTCTTTGTTCTCTTTGAATGTCTAAAATACCATTAGAGAGTGAGTGTTTTAGTTTTGACTTATTAATAGGGCATCCATCACCTATCCTAGCGTCTACGTTATATCAAGGTTTCTAATCATAGGTTGGTTACGGGTTGAGGTCAATCCATTAAAATCTAAACTTAATTGAGATCTGGGTTAATATAATACGAGTTTAGGAACAGGTCGTCCTAGGTTCGTATCAACTACCATAGGTTGCTGCATCAAAGACTCCAATCATTATCAAAAGGTAATAGAACCATGGAGGATGGAGATGCTCATGATGATATTGAGCATGAATGAGGATCGAGAAGCAACCATGGCAAGATTTTTGGGAGGTTTGAACAGTGAAATGGCCAACCAAGTGGAGCTTCAACAATATGTCAAATTGGAGGGATGCTACATGTGGCTGTCAAACTTAAAAATCAATTAAAAAGGAGGGGAAGCTCATGGTTTGGAGGTGTTACAAGCAGTGAGAAGAAGAATCCAAGTGTTTGGAGAAGCAATCCCACATATGACAACAAATCAAAACTGAAGCTAGGCGAGGAAAGCACTAATCGGCTAAAAAGGGAAGCTAAAGCCGAATTTGTCCAAGCACACAAATATGAAGGTAAATCTAATTGTGAAACCTCTAGTACTAGAGGTATTGTTTGTTTTAAATGCCAGGGATGAGGACATATTGCCAACCAATACCCGAAAAGAAGAATCATAGTGTTGAAGGACAATGACGAGTTGGAATTCGATAGTGATGAAGCTGAAACTAAGTCTGAGCAAGAAGAGGAAGACATTGAAGAAGAAGCCGAAACCCTGAAGGCTTCAAATGCCAAATTAAGGTTGATAACTAGGAAAGTCTTGACTGTGTACAAGTATGAGGATCAAATTCAAAGAGAAAACATCTTCCACACTCGTTGTGAAATCCAAGGTAAGGTTTATAGTATGATAATTAATAGTGGGAGTTATGCAAATGTAATTAGTAATGTTGTGGTTGAAAAATTAGGCTTAGTATCAGTTAAACATCCCAAATCATATAGATTACAATGGCTTAATGATAGTAGTGAAATGAAAGTAAACAAACAAGCCAAAGTAAAATTCAGCATTGATAAATATGTGGATGTTGTTTTGTGTGATGTTGTGCCTATGCATGCCGGATATATTTTATTAGGTAGACCATGGCAATTTGATAAAGATACTATACATTATGGTCGAGAGAATGCTATTGTTTTTAAATTTAAAGGTAAAAAGCAGAACCATTGACTCCCAAGAAGGCATTTAGAGACCAACTTCAAATACAACAAAGGAGGGAGGCCGAAAAGCTCAAAGAAAGAACTAGTATGGCACCCACGGTTTCAACTCCTATCTAAAGGGGCAAGACCAAACAAGACCAACCAGGTAAGTGTTCTAAACTCAAACTTGAGGGGAAAGAAAGAGAGAAAGCCGAGAGTGTGAAAAGGGATGAAAAAGCCAAGAGTGGAAAAAAATTGGACAAAGCTGAGAATGAGAGTAAAGGTGAGATGGCCGAGAGAAGGAAAGAAAAAGTAAAGAAAGAGAAGAAAAATAAAAATTTCTATCTTAGTTTTAGGGATGTTAATAAAGCAATTTTGAATAAGAAACCATTGTTGGTCATGATTTACTAAGATGTATATTTAAATGAACAAGCTAATCCTGAAGAACTTAAATTGCCAAGTTCTATTTCATTCCTTTTGTAGGAATTTGATGATATCTTTCTAGATGAAATTCCTAATGGTTTACCACCTATTCGAGGGATTGAACATTAAACTAATTTTATGCCTGGAGCTTTGATTCCTAATAGACCTACATACAGTAGTAATCCCGAGGAGACAAAGGAGCTACAAAGGTAGGTACGTGAATTACTTGACAAAGGTTGTATTAGGAAAAGTATGAGTCCATGTGCTGTTCCTATTTTATAAGTTCCTAAGAAAGATGGATCATGGCACATGTGTGTTGATTGTAGAGCCATAAATAATATTACCATTAAGTATAGACATCCAATTCCTATATTAGATTATATGCTTGATGAATTTTATGGTGCTTGCATGTTTTCAAAAATTGATCTTAGAAGTGGGTATTATCAAATTAGGATGAAAGAAGGCGATGAATGGAAAACCACATTTAAAACTAAATATGGATTGTATGAATGGTTAGTGATGTCTTTTGGTTTAACTAATGCACCTAGCACTTTCATGAGATTAATGAACCATGTTATGCACCCACTCATTGGAAAATTTGTGCATGTTTATTTTGATGATATTCTTGTATATAGTAGGCATTTAGATGAGTATGTAGAACATCTGAGGTTAGTTTTAAAAGTATTTAGAAAAAAAAATTGTATGCTAATTTCAAAAAGTGTGATTTTTGCCAAGATGAGCTTGTATTTCTAGGATTTTTTGTGGTAATGTTTGACCTAGGAGATTTGGTTTGGTTGCACTTAAGAAAGGAGAGGTTTCTAAAACAACGAAAGTCAAAGCTTATGCGTCGTGGGAATGGACCTTTTCAAGTTTTGGAGCAGATTAATGAGAATGCTTATAAACTTGACTTACCAGGTGAGTATAATGTTAGTGCTACATTTAATGTTGCTGACTTATCTCCTTTTAATGTAGGTGTTGATTTTGATTTGAGGTCAAATCATTTTCAAGAGGAGAGGAATGATGAGAATCCGTCCAAACCCAAACAACCGACTACTCGTTAGGGTGCTGATCTAATACGAATGAAGACCAAACCATTCACTAGAACACAAGCCAGGAGATTTAAAGACAACCTGGATGGATTCATATAGGGAGTTATCAATTCTCAAAAAGGTTTATCTAAGACTCGTTTTATGCATCCAAGTGGTGGAGGCCGAGTTGGACCCGGGTTGCTATTTTACTGCATTTTTAGACTCCGGGCAGAAAGGAATGGGTTCAACACTTTATGAACTTAATTAATATCACTAATAGGTCATGGAATCAAGTCAAGGTAGAAGCAAAAGCATCCAAGAAGTTTGTTTCCGCATGGAAGGAATTTTTGGCCGGTTTTGCTGTATTTGCTGCTAACTTTGCTGTACTTTGGTGATTTGGCATTTTCTCTTTGTTCCAATCAAGGGAAATGTATGGGAATGATTGTTAATCCCATTTGGAATCCTACATGGCATATGTGAGCTGATTGGGAGCCTTTACAAGCTGAAAATTGGTCAAATATCACTTAGTGGTAAAACTTGTTAACTAGTTTCCTAATTTGAATTTGACTTTTTGTTTTAGGAAACTGTCTCTTATTTTGGTGTTTATTGTTTATTTGCTGAAAAAATAAACTTAAAAAATTTATAATTTTATTATTTTGATTGTAAATTAATTAATACAAATTAGCTTAAGGAAGGAGTGTGAAAATCAGCCAAGCAATGTTTCTTATTCTTTATGGCCGGTTTTGACTAGTCTTTTAGGGTTTTATTTTTGTTCTTTCAAAGCCTGTTTAAGGGCTTATTTTCAATTATAAAGTAGATTAAATATTATATAGAAAATTATTTGTGAGATAGAATTCTCTTAGTTCTCTTTAAACACCTAAAACATCATTAGAGAGTGAGTGTTTTAGTTTGACTTACCAATAAGACATCCATCACTTATTGTGGCAGCTTCATCATATACCAAGGTTTCTAATCATAGGTTGATTAGGGATTGAGGTGACCATAAGAACTTGAACTTAATTTTTTTGATTCAGGCTAATATAATATGGGTTTAGGCACAAGTCGACCTAGGTTCGTATCAGAATCCGTGGGGTTTAAGGGTGACTCTCGAGCAACGGGAAGTGAAGGTGAACCTACCAACACGATGGTGGTCTTGGAACAACTTCAAAGGATGAATGCTCACTTTGATCACCTAGATCAAAGGAAGGAAATGTTAGAAACATCATAAGGTTTGTCGAATCCGAGGCAAGAATTTCAATAGAGGTCGAGGAGGCCGTGGACGTCCTAGGGTAGGATTTGAGGAAGGTACTTTTAGAGACAATCTAGAGGAGGATTTTGATGATATTTTTGCATTCCAAGAAAGGCAAAACCATGGAAGGCAAGTTAGAGATGAGGATGATGACCTTGGGAATGTTAAAGTGAATATCCCACCATTTTTGGAGAAAAGTGATCCGGAGGCATACTTAGAGTAGGAGGAACATATGGAGATGATATTTGATTGTCATAATTATTCCAAGGTAAAGAATGTGAAATTGGCTGCTTTTGAATTTGGACATTATGCACTCCAATGGTGGACTAATGAGAAAAGTACCCGAAGAAGAGTTTGATATGAACCTATTACTACTTGGCGACAAATGAAAGGAACCATGAGAAAGAAATTTATACCAAGTCATTACCATAGGTTTCTATATCAAAAGCTTTAATCATTGACACAAGGAAGTAGGAATGTGGAGGATTACTATAAAGAGATGGAGATGCTCATGATGAGGTTGAGCATGAATGACGATTGTGAGGCAACCATGGCATAGTTTTTGGGTGGTTTGAATCACGATATAGCCAATCAAGTGGAGTTACAATAATACGTAGAATTAAAGGAGATGCTTCATGTGGCGGTCAAGATTGAAAACCAATTCAAGAGGATGGGTACAAGTTCATTGCTTGGAGGTGTTTCAAACAGCGGGAGGACTAATTCAAGTGTTTGGAGAAGCAATCCCACCTATGAGGCAAGGACAAAACTGAAGCAAGGAGATTAGAGTACCAATCGGCCCAAGAGGGGGATTAAGCCTAAACCTGCACAAGTAACAAAGTTTGAAGGTAAATATCTGAAGTGCCAGGATTGAGGACATGTTCATTTTAAGTGCCAGGATTGAGGACATGTTGCCAATCAATATCTCAATCAAAGAACAATGGTGCTAAAAGGTAATGAAGAGTTGGAGTCTGATAGTGAAGAATCCTAGGGAGAGGCCAAATTTGTTAATGAAGAAATTGGAGATGAATAGCAAGAAGAACCCAAGACATTTAAAGCCTCAAAATTCGAATTGAGCTTGGTTGCAAGGAGGGTTCAAACCGTATATAAAGATGAGGACCAAGTTCAAAGAGAAAACATCTTCCATATCCGATGTAAAATTCAAGGTAAAATTTGTAATAAGATAATTGATAGTGGAAGTTGTGCTAATGTAATTAGTCATGTGATAGTTGAGAAATTAGGATTAACAACCATTAAGCATCCTGAACCATATAGATTACAATGTCTTAATGATAGTGGTGAGATGAAAGTAAACAAACAAGCCAATGTAAAATTCAGCATTGATAAATATGTGGATGTTGTTTTATGTGATGTTGTTTCTATGCATTCTGGCCATATTTTATTGGGTAGACTGTGAAAATTTGATAAAGATACTATACACTATGGTAGAGAGAATTCCGATGCATTTAAATTTAAGGGAAAGAAGATAAGCTAAAGCCATTAACTCCAAAGGAAGTATTTAGAGACCAACTTCAAACACAACAAAAGAGGGATGTCGAACGGCTCAAGTACGAAGCAAGTATAGCACCCATGTCTTTAACAAGTGTGCATGAGTGCAAGACCGAGCTGAATGTTCAAGGTAAGTTTCCTAAATTCAATGGTGATGGAAAAAACAATGAAAAATTCGAGAGTGATGGAAAAATAGTGGTGGCCAAGAGTGGGAAGTAAAAAGAGAGGAAAGAAAAGAAAAATAAATTTTTTTATCATAGTTTAGGTGATGTTAAAAAGGCAATTTTGAATAATAAGCCATTGCTGGTCATGATTTATGAAGATGTTTATCTAAATGACCAAGCTAACCTTGAGGAGCTTGAATTGCCAAGTTCAATTTCTTCTCATATGCAGGAATTTAATGATGTCTTTATGGATGAAATTCCTAATGGTTTACCACCTATCTGAGGGATTGAATATCAAATTGATTTTGTTCTGGGAGCTCCAATTCCTAATAGGCCTGCATATAGGAGTAATCTCGAGAAAACAAAGGAACTATAAAGGCAGGTAAGTGAGTTGTTAGACAGGAGTTATATTCACGAGAGCATGAGTCCATGTGGTGTCCCTGTCTTATTAGTGCCTAAGAAAGATGGTTCATGGCATATGTGTGTTGATTGTAGGGTTATTAATAATATAACCATTAAATATAGGCATCCAATTCCTAAATTAGATTATATGCTTGATGAATTGTATGGTGCTTGTATGTTTTTTAAAAATTATTTTAGGAGTGGGTATCATCAAATTAGGATGAAAGAGAGAGATGAATGTAAAACCAAATTTAAAACTAAGTATGGATGGTATGAGTGGTTAGTAATGCCTTTTGGTTTAACTAATGCACCTAGCACTTTGATGAGGTTAATCAATAATGTTATGCATCCATTCATTGGAATATTTGTGATTGTTTAATTTGATGATATTCTTGTAAATAGTAAAAATTTAGATGACCACGTTGGACATTTGAGGTTAGTTTTAGAAGTACTTAGGAAGGAAAGATTATTTGCTAATATTAAAGAGTTGATTTTTGCCAAGATGAGCTTGTATTTCTAGGATTTTTTGTGATAGTGTTTGACCTAAGAGATTGGGCTTGGTTACACTTAAGAAATAAGAGGTTTCCTGAGCAATAAAAGTCAAAGCTTACGCCTCGAGGGGACGAACATTTTCAAGTCTTGGAAAGAATAAATGAAAATGCTTACAAACTTGACTTATCAGGTGAGTATAATGTGAGTGGTACATTTAATGTTGCTAATTTATCACTATTTTCTGTACATGATGACTTTGATTTGAGTGCAAATCCTTTTCAAAAGGAAAGGAATGATGAGAATCCGTCCGTACCCATACAACCAAGAATTTACTAGGGTGCCGATCCCTTACAAATGAAGACGGGACCAATCACTAGGGAACAAGCTAGTAAATTCAAAGACAATCTGGTTAGCTCCATCTATGGAGTGCTTCAATCTCAATAGGGCATGACAATACCCGAAGATCCAAAGTTCGTCTTGTGTATCCAAGTTATAAAAGCCGAAATGGACCATGCAAGCTGTTTGATACATTTTTGGATCTCAGTCAGCAAGACATGGATTCAACACTTTATGAACTTAATTGATATCATGAAGAGGTTATGGAATGATGTCAAGGCAGAAGCAAAAGCATTTAAAATCCATTTGTGCGCATAACTCATCTTTTTGCTAAAAAATGCTCATTTTGATGCTGGTTTTGACTTCTTTTGATGCTCAAGCAAGTTTGACCTATTCCAATTAAGGGGCAATGTATGCAAATCAATATTAATCCTATTTGGCATCCAACATGGCATATGGGAGTTTATTAAGAGTCTAAACTAGCTGATGATTGGATTAAGACAGCTTAGCTATCAACTATTAAACTATTTTCCTAATTTGAGTTTGACTTGTTGTGTCAGAAAACTATTTTTTATTTTGGTTTTTATTTATCTATTTGCAGGAAAAATCAACTAGGAAAGTTGATATTTTATTATCTCAATTGTAAATTAATTAATTCCTAATTCAAAATAAAGGAATTAATTAATTCAAATTAGTAAAGGATTTAAATTCGGCCAACACCATTGTTTCCTTGTCATTATGGCCGGTTTTAACCTAGTGTTTTAGGATTTTGTTTTTTGAACCTTAGCCTATTTAAAAGCTTATTATCTCAATAATATATAGTACATTATTCATACAGAAACATAATCATGAGAAAGAATTCTCTTTGTTATCTTTGAACACCTAAACCACCTAATAGAAATCAAGTGTTTTAGTTTGACTTATTAATAGGACATCCCTCATCTATTGTGGTGTCTTCATCATATACCAAGGTTTCTAATCACAAGTTGATTAGGGGTTAAGGTGACCATTAGAACCTAAACTTAGTTGTGATCCAGGCTTAGGAGCAAGTCAACCTAGGTTCGTATTAGAACCCTTGCTTGGAGCATTTATGGGTTCCGAGCATCAAGGGTTTAGCTTGTTAGCTTATGAATGAGATTGGGATCACCAAGAGGCCATGGAATCATGTCAAGGCAGAAGCAAGAGTGATCAAACAAGCCATTTGCGCACAAGCCTTCCGTTTGGTCAAAAATGCTCATTTTGGCATTGAGACTGAAGTTTCTTGTTGTTCAAGCTAGTTTTTCTTATTCCAATCAAGGGTAAGGTACGAGAATCAATAGTACTCCTATTTCGCATCCTACATGTCATATTGGAGCTTATTTGGAGCCTAAACTCGCTGTTGATTGGATAAAGACAGCTTAGCCGGCAAACTACTCAACTAGTTTCCTGATTTGAACATTTGAATTTTGTTTTAGGAAATAGTCTTTATGTTGGTTTTCATTTATTTATTTACTAGAAAAATTACTTTAGGAAAGTTATAATTTTATTATTTTGATTGTAAATTAATTAATTCCTATTTCAAAGTTAGGGAATTAATTAATACAAATTAAATTAGGAAAGGATGTGCAATTTGGCAATTTCTTTTTGTTCACCAACGTTGGCCGAATTTTAACCTAATATTCTAGGGCTTTTGTTTTGTACTCTTGGTCTACTTAAAGGCTTATTTTTCTCTTTGTTCTCTTTGAACACCTAAAACACTTAATAGAAATCAAGTGCTTTCGTTTAAATTATTAATAGGACATCTATCACTTATGGTGGCGTCTTTATCATATATCAAGATTTCTAATCACAAATTGATTAGGGGTTAAGGTGACCATTAAAATTTAAACTTAATTTTCGATCCAGGCTAATTTAATATGAGTTTAGGAGCAAGTCGACCTAGGTTCGTATCATTTTGTATTAGAGCCGACTTTTGTTCAGGTTTGATCTATCTTATTTGTTTTATTTTGTTTTGTGTTAATATGCAATTTTAGCATTAGGTTAAGGTTGCTTCTGTTTTCTTCACATTCTACATTACAAAAAATATAAAATAAAATAAATCTTTCTAACTTGCCGAATTTGTTTTTTTTGTTTAGCCAAATTTTTGATTTCTAGTTTGTTGGTTATTGTGCATTTAGTTATTAGTAATTTATTTTACTATTGATTTTTCTTTGCTTTTTTAATCTTAATTAGTTGCATTCATTTATTAAAAAAAAAGGAGGAGTTCTAACAACATATTGCATAAAAGTCACAGATTTTTGCAAATTGTTTTTGTTGAAAGTTTGGATCGGGTTTGGTGGAATTTTGGCATTGGAATTGCAATTATTGGTGTTGTTTATTGCTACTAGAGTTTGTGTTTATATTATGTGAGTGATTTTTTAAAAAAAAAAACGAAGAGGGAAGAAAAGCTTAAGATAAAAAATAAAAATAAAAAAAAAATTACTGCACAAAAGGCCATTTGTGGAATTTTGAAAATTTGAGTTTGTTTGGTGTGAAATCTTAATTGAGGAGTTTTAGAGTTACTGTTTGTTAATTTTATATTGTTTCTGGATATTTGAATTTTGAGTGCTAAAACTGTTTAGATTAAAATTGGCTAAAGGATTTGAAACAAAGACTTAATTACAAGAACTACAGCCAACAACTTCTCCATATTTTGTTCGAATTGTTTCTTGTTTGTTGTTCGAATCTCTATTTCTAAATTTTATCCTTGAATGTTTAGGTGAGAAGGTTATGTCCAAAAGCAAGCTAGCTTTTAGTGTTAGCAACAAGCAAGCTTTTTGTGATGCTTTTGGAAATGGTTATGTATGAGTTGTATTTTTAAGTTTTGGTTATAGTGTTTTCGGGTTTTTGGGGTTCCTAGAGTGTTCTAAGATGTTGAAGAAGAGAGAAGGAGAAGGAGAACACATTGATTTTTTAAAATGAGGCTTAGATACTCAGCCATCTCATTCATTTAATAATATAAGCGTAAAATTACAACTAGTTCACACATGCCAGGTATGGGAGCTTACAAAATGGGTAAAGCATTTGAAATTTAAAAAATAAAATTATCAACACCTAAATTTTTATACACAAAAGATATAGAAACCAGCTGCAACATGTCTATTCCAAATATAGCAAAAAAGTGGCACATGGTTTTAACTAAGTTCCTATTGCCTAACTAGTTTGGGTAAATAACCAAACTAGCTTCCCCTACTGATTTCCCTTTTGCATCTGCTTACAAAACTCAGTTTGAAGCATCCTTGGTCATGGGTCAAACAGCTCCAAAACTGACCCAAACTCTACACACTAGCCCATCAAATACAGCAATATGTTTGGAATAGAAAATAGATTTTCCCATGTCATTTTAACCTGAAATTTGGACCATAGTCTTTTATATATGTCTATAGACATCCCTCAATATTTCAGCACAAAAATCTTTTTGTAGCCTGAGATATGACAAAAATAGTGGACCTATGTTGCTGGAAATTATGAATCTAACACCATAGGCATTTCAAGCATAATATTGCTACTCTTTTATGCATATTTTTGCCTATGCTTTTGAATAAATAACTTAGACATCAAACATCATCAAAATATACCTTGCATCAATTAAAAACATAAAAAAAATATAAACTCATAAAAGGAAAGAAGGTGATACCAAGGTGTGCATGCTAGCTGGGGTAATGCATGCACCATCAAGTGGCTAAATTACCACACTTCAACACTCTTTGTAAAAGCCCAGTCCATCCGCATGTGATATTGTCCACTTTGGGCCCCACCTGTATGGTTTTAAAAGGCCTTACAAGGGAAATGTATCCACAGCCTTATAAAGCATACTTCATTCCCCTTTCCAACTGATATGGGATCTCACAATCCACCCCCCTTGGGGCCTAGCATCCATGCTGGCACAATGATCTAGGTACTGGCTCTGATACCAACTGTAATAGCCCAGTCCACCCACATATGGTATTGTCCAGTTTAGGCCCTGCCTGCACGGTTTTAAAAGGCCTCACAAGGGAAAGGTATCCACAGCCTTATAAGGCATGCTTCGTTCCCCTTTCCAACCGATGTGGGATCTCACACTCCTCCTAGGCAATTTTGTATGAGACATTGAAAAATCCTCTCAATATCTCAAATCTCTTCTTTTCCAATGGCTTGGTGAAGATATCCACCCAGTTCTCCTCGGAAGTCACATACTCCAACTTCACTTCACCATTTGCTTCAAATTCTCTTAAGGAATGATACTTGACTGGTATGTGCTTTGTCCTCCCATGTTGGACTGGGTTTTGTGCAATTGCTATTGTTGAAGTATTGTCATATTGATATTACCGTGGCTACCTTTTGCTTCAAGCTCAAGTCCTCCAAAAATTTCCTAAGCCAAACACATTGATTAGCACAACCTGAGCAAATATACTCAACTTCTAGGGTGCTTTGTGCAACCATTTATTGCTTCTTGGAATTCTATGAGAAAAGACCATTTCCAAGAGTGTAAATGTAGCCCGATGTGCTCTTGCTATCATCCAAAGAACCAGCCCAATCACTATCACTATAACCAAGCAAAGCTTCATTCATGCCATCCTTGTACCGTACACCAAAATCATTAGTACATTTCAAGTACCTTAGGATTACTTTTGCATAAGTAAGATGATTTTGTGATGGACTATGCATAAATCTTGACAAAACAGCCACATTAAACATGATATCCAGTCTAGTAAAGTGTACATATAAAATGCTACCAATCAAACTTCTATAGATGGAAGGATTTACCTTTGGAGAATTATCATCCTTCACAAACTTGGTGCCTTCATTAATAGGTGTTGCAACACTATTGCATTCCTCCATCTCAAAGTTCTTGAGCAACTCCTTCACATAGCTTTCTTAAGATATGAAGATGCTCTTGGATGATTGGACAACTTTAATTCTAAGAAAGTATTTCATCTCTCTAAGGCTGGACATCTCAAAGTTTAATTCTAACTCACTTTTGAAATTGCTCACTTCTTTCTCATTACCACTGATCACTAGGAGGTCATCAACATAAAGAGTCACCAACATCATGCAACCATGAGTCCTAATATATAATGTAGGCTCATCAGGACTCCTTCTAAATCCATTCTTTGTCAAATAACCATCTATCTTGGCATACCATGCCCTAAGAGCTTGTTTGTACAAGGCCTTATATAGCTTGTGTACTTTCTCTTCACTTCCTTTCTTCATAAAACCTTTGAGTTGCATAGCGTAGACGTCCTCCTTCAATACTCTGTTCAAGAAGGCCGACTTCACATCAAGGTGATGTACTTTCTAACACTTTTGTGCCAAAATTGCAAGAAGAAGTCTTATGGTTTCCATCCTTGTAACCTGTGCAAAAGTCTCTCCATAATCCACACCAACTAATTGTGCATATCCTTTGACAACAAGCCTTTCCTTGTGCTTGTTTATAGACCCATTTGGATTGTAATTGGTTCTAAAGATCCACTTCACCCCAATAGCATTCTTTCCCTTCGGTTTTGTTACCAAGCTCCAAGTGTCATTCTTGTTTATCACATCGATTTCATCTTGAATGGCTTGCCTCCACTCCTTTCTTGCCATAGCTTCTTAGACATTGATTGCATCACTCAATGTTACATTACACCTTTAAATCTCATTAAGAGGTTTTGTGCCTCTCACACCATCACCAATCTCCAAATCAGTCCCTATGGATATTTCTACCCTATGGAGATTTCTAGCACATTCTCATAATATTCATCATCATGGGCAGCACCTTCATCATTTCCTTGTTCCTCATCCTTATCAAAGCTTCAAGCCGATTGTTTTCATCCAGACTAGCCAACTCCTCCTTATTATAAACCCATTTAGCTTCTTCATCAACTTTCACATCTCTACTAATCATAAATTTCTTTGTTTCGAAGTTGTACACCCTATATCCCTTGGTCACATCACTATAGCCAATTAAGACACTAACTTGTTACCTTTCATCAAGCTTTCCTCTCTTCTCTTATGGTATCAGAACGTAACAAATGCTTCCAAATACCCTTAGATGATCAAGAAATGGTTTACATCCAAACCAAAGTTCAAATGGGGTTTTACTCCTCAAAGACTTAAAGTAAAGCCTATCTTGGATGTAGATGGATGTATTAACTCCTTCGGCCCAAAACTTCCTTAGCAAGCCAATTTCAAACAATAAACACCTAGCCATATCCATGATGGTATGATTCTTCCTTTCACATACACCATTTTGTTGTGGCGTGTATGGTGTAGTGAATTGATGAACTATACCATTATCCTTACAAATTTTTTTGAAAGCCTCACTTGTGTATTCCCCACCATTGTCCATCCTTAACACCTTTATAGTGCAACCGGATTGATTTTGCACTAATTTCATAAATTCTACAAACTTCTCCAAAGCTTGTGACTTTCTTTTAAGGAAATACACCCAACACATTCTTGAGTAATCATCAATAAAAGTTATGAAAAACTTGCTGCCATTTAAGGATGGAGCACTCATAGAACGACAAATATCCGAATGTATAAGTCCTAGCTTTTCTTCTGATCTCCAAGAACTAGATTCAAATGATTGCCTAGTATGCTTTCCTTTTTGACACACTTCACACACATGTTCTTGCTTTTCCACCAATGGCATGTCTCTAACAAGTTCATATGTGCCTAACAATGACTTAAAGCTAGCATGGCCTAGTCTTTTATGCCAAAGTTGAGAGGTTTTCTCAACTTTGGTGTTCTACGCAACTAATGCACCATCTTCATGCACATTCAACCTAAAATTCTTGTTCTTCAATCCAACACACATCAATTCATTTCCATAAGGATCAACTATAGTACATTTCATGTTTGAGAAATGTAATGCATATTTGTTCTCAAGCATTTGACCTACACTAAGCAAGTTCTCACATAAAGAAGGTACATAGAGAATATCATGGATACCTTTGATACCTTTGGTGGTGTGTATCACCACATCTCCTTTGCCTTTCAATTCCATAAAGGCTTCATTTCCAATTTTAACTTTGTTGTGGTTGTTTCTATCTAAGTTTGTGAACCACTCATGCTTATGAGACATATGGTGTGTTACTCCTCTATCAATGGTCCATCCTTCATCATTCTTGATTCTACTAAAACAAGTAGCAATAAACAACTCTTCAGATTCACTATCACTGCATTATCTTTAGCAAGATTTGCTTGTTGCTTATCCTTCTTGTGAGCCTTGCGTATTCTCTCCACATGACCCTTTTGTTGGAGTTGGAATTTATGGTAAAATGCATCCGACCTCCATCAACACCTTCTTGGATGATGACATTTCTTTTTGCAATGGTGACAAGGTTCATAGGACTTCCTCTCGGGTTTGCTAGTTTCACCTTTCTCCTTTATGATCTTCGGCTTGTTTTTCTTTTGATTTTGTGTCTTTTGATGTTGTTTAGACATAAATGTAGCCTCCATTGATTCTTCATGTCTAATTCTCCTCCTTTGCTCCATAGCTTGCAAGGAATTCACCAACTCGGTCAAGGAAATTTCATTTAGGTTCCTTAACTCCTCCATTGAAGATATCTTGTGATACGAACCTAGGACGACCTGCTCCTAAACCTGTATAATATTACCCCGGATCTAATTATGTTCAAGTTCTAATGGTCACCTTGAACCCTAACCAACCTGTGATTAGAAACCTTGGTATATAATGAAGACGCCACAATAGGTGATGGAAGGCCTATTGATAAGTCAAACTAAAACACTCATTCACTAATGGTGTTTTAGGTGTTCAAAAGAACAAAGAGAATTCAATCTCACAAATAATTTTCTGTACAAAATTCAAGCTTCATTCTTATTGAAAAATAAGCCTTTAAATAGGGTACAAAGCCATGAAATAAAACCCCAAAAGCAAAGGAAAAACCGGCCATACAAAGTAGTTTCCTATGGTGGCCGAAATTCTCACTCCTTTCCTAATCTAATTTGGACTAATTAATTCCTTTATTTTGAATTAGGAATTAATTAATTTACAATGAAAATAATAAAATAATAAATTTCCTAAACTTATTGTTCCAAAAAATAAATAAATAAAAACTAAGAAGTAATGGTAATTTCCTAAAACAAAACATAAAATCAAATTAGGAAACTATAATACTAGCTTTTTGACTAAGTTGACTTTGACCAATCTTTGACCAAATTGAGCTCCAAATCAGCTTCAATATGCTTTATAGGATGCCAAATAAGCTGAATATGAAGTCCCACACTTTTTACATGCTTGGAAAAGGAAGAAAAAGCCAACTCAGCAAAATACAGTAAAGCCAGCACAAAATACAGTAAAAAACAGGCCATATTTGAAGTTGTCCATACAACCCCTTTTTGAATGCCTTTAAAGCTAACTTTACTTGATTCCATATCCTCTTAGACATATATATTGAATCCATAAAGAGTTGGAACCATTTCATGCTGTCCGTTGTCCATATTTGTACCACAATAGCTACCCGGTTCCGTATCGGCTTCCACCACTTGGATGCTTAGAATAGGTTTTGTATTTTTAAGTATGGACAAGCTCTGTTGAGATTGATTACCCCCTGTATAAATGCTCCCAGGTTGTCCTTAAATCTCTTAATTTGAGCTCTTATGATTGGCCTAGGCTTCATCCGTGTCGGGTCAGCACCCCAGCGGGTTATCGGTTGAGCGGGCTTAGTTGGAATCACATCATCTTGGCTTCAAACCTCTCGAGCAAGGAGACCAACACCTTTTACATAATCTGCTGGTCCTTTAATCTCTCACCTAGAACCCTAATTGATTCACCACATTTAGAAGCCTTACGGTGAACTCCTTAACCGTTTCTTTATCTTTCATCTTGATAGTCTCAAACTCCCTCCTTAGGTTAAGGATTTGCATTTGCCTTCTCCTTGCACTCCCTTGGAACTCATCTTGAAGTTTGTCCCGAGCTTTCTTAGCACTCTCACATGCCATTATCCTCATGAAAATGGTATCACTAATACAAGAATGAATGGCGGTGAGAGCCCTAAAACCTTTAGCCATTTCCTCCTCATGGTGCTTAATTTGGTTGACCGTTGCTCCTTCTCTTAAAGGCTTGGGTTCTTGAAGATTTATGGTGACCTCCCAAAGACCATAAGCCTTCAATTAGGCTTGCATCTTTATACTCCAAATGTTGGAGTTCTCCCCTTTGAAGATAGGAGGAGAAGGAGATAAAAAACTTGAAGAAGCCATGTGAATGTTACTCTTGGGTATGAAGGAATACGAAAATATATCTGTCCTTTCAAGTGTCTCTTCACTCTCAAGGAATGAACTAGCCAAAAAACCTCACAAATCTCAAAAAAATATGTCTTGCTCTAATAACACTTTGTTAGGGTGAGAAGGTTATGACTAAGAGCAAGCTAGCTTGAAGTATTAACAACAATCAAGCTTTTGGTGATGCTCTTGGGAATGGTTGTGTGTGAGTTATGTTTTTAGGCTTTAGTTATGGTGTTTTCTAGTTTTTAGTGTTCCTAGAGTGTTCTAAAATGTTGAAGAAGAGATAAGGAGAAGGAGAACACATTGGTTATTGAAAATAAGGCTTAGATACTCAGCCACCTCATTCATTCAACAATATAAGCATGAAATTACAACTGGTCCATACATGCCGAGCATGTGAGCTTACAAAATGAGTAAAGAATTTGAAATTTTAAAAAAAAAAAAAAAGGTCAACACCTAAATTTTCATACAAAAAATGGTCAACACCATAGGCATTTTAGGCATAATGTTCCTACTCTTTTGTGCATAGTTTTTGAGTATGCTTTTGCATAAATAACTTAGGCACAAAATATCATCAAAATATACCTTGCATCAATTAAAAAAATACAAGAAAATATAAACTCATAAAAGGAAAAAAGGTGATACCAAGATGTGCATGCTAGCTGTGTAGTGCATGCACCATCAAGTGGCAAAATTGCCACACTTCAACATTGAATTATTCTAGTCTGCTCCTTATTGATTGTAAAAATTGCTTGTTGATTTACCTTGTTTTTTATTAGTTAGGCTAATGCTAGGTTTTATCAATTCACTCAATATTTGATTGTTTTAGTGGCTATTTTGTTGATAAGTTTAATTAAAGCATACTTGTGATCTAGTTACTGTTTTAAGTTTGTTTTAATTAAAACTTTGAGCTAATTCTTTGAGTGGAAAAAGGCAAGAGAGGGTGAGTTTAAAAGAGGGTTAAAAGCTAAAACTAGTGTGCAAACATGTGAGGGAGTGATTTTGGTAAGGATTTTTGCATTATTTTACTAACATGACAGATCCAAGAATGAGGAGAGAAGATGGGCCATTAAGAAATCTTGAAGAGGAATTCGTGGGATACAAAGGTGAATCAAGAGCAACGGGACTAGAAGGAGAACTTACCAATATGATGGTGGTTTTGGAACAACTTCAAAGGATGAATGCTCACTTTGATCACCTGGATCAAAGAATGGACAGAATTGAGAATTCCCAAGGTGGGCCAAATCCAAAACATGAACACCAAGGAGGTTGAGGAGGCCGTGGATGAGTTAGGGATGAATTTGAAGTAGGTAACTTTGAAGATAATCTTGAGGAGGAGTTTGAAGATATTTTTGCACTCCAAGGAAGGCAAACCCATGGGAGGTAAGCATGGGAGGAAGATGATGATCTTGGAAACATTAAGATCAATATACCACCTTTTATGGGAAAGAGTGATTCGAAGGCTTATATAGAGTGGGACGAGCGTATGGAAATAATATTTGATTGCCATAACTATTCAGAGGTAAAGAAGGTTAAATTGGCCACTAAGGAATTTGGAAATTATGCACTCCAATGGTGGACTAATGAGCAAGGTATTCGAAGGAGAGTTGGTGATGAATTAATTACTTCTTGGTAACAAATGAAAGGAACCATAAGGAAGAGATTTGTACCGACTCACTATCATAGGTTGTTGCATCAAAGACTCTAATCATTAGCTCAAAGAAGTAGGACCGTGGAGGATTATTATAAAGAGATGGAGATGCTTATGATGAGGCTAAGTATGAATAAGGATCATAAGGCAACCATGGCATGGTTTTTGGATGGTTTGAATCGTGAGATAGCCAACCAAGTGGAGTTACAACAATATGGAGAATTGGAGGAGATGTTTCATGTGGTCATCAAGATTGAAAACCAATTCAAGAGGAGGGGTACAAGCTCATGCTTTGGAGGTGTTTCAAACAGTGGGAGGACTAGTTCAAATGTTTGGAGAAGCCATCCCACCCATGGAAACAAGGACAAATCCAAAGTAAGGAAATGAGAGCACCAATCGGCCAAAGAGGGATGTTAAGATTGAACCTGCACAAGCAACAAAGTTTGAAGGTAAATCTGAACCTAAACCTTCAAGACCTAGAGATATTGTTTACTTTAAGTGCCAGGGGCGAGGACACATTGCCAACCAATGTCCAAATAGGTGAATTACGGTGCTGACAGGCAATGGAGAGTTAGAGCTCGAAAGTGAAGAGTTCGAATGAGAAGCCAAACTTGATGAGGAAGAAATTGATGAGAAAGATCATGGAGAACCCTCGACCCTAAAGGCATCAAGGGCTAAATTGAGCTTGGTAGCAAAGAGGGTTCTAACCGTATATAAAGATGAGGACCAAGCCCAAAGAGAGAATATCTTCCATACCCGATGTGAAATTCAAGGTAATATTTGTAGCATGATAATTGATAATAGAAGTGGTGCTAATGTAATTAGTAATGTGGTGGCTGAGAAATTAGGATTAACAACCATTAAACATCCTAGACCTTATAGATTACAATGGCTTAATGATATGGTGAAATGAAAGTAAACAAACAAGCCAAGGTAAAATTCAGTATTGATAAATATGTGGATGTTATTCTATATGATGTTGTTCTTATGCATGCTAGCCATATTTTATTGGATAGGCCATGGCAATTTGATAAAAATACTATACACTATGGTAGAGAGAATTCCATTGTATTTAAATTTATGGAAAAGAAGATTAAGCTGAAGCCATTAGCTCCAAAGGAAGTATCTAGAGACCAACTTTAAATGCAACAAAGGAAAGAGGCCGAACGGTTCAAGGAGAAAGCAAGTATGGCATCCACTGCTTCAACAAGTGTGCATGAGGGCATGGCCGAGCTTAATGTCCAAGATAAGTATTCTAAACTCAATGGTAAGGAAAAAAAGAATGAAAAAGCCAAAAGGGAGGAAAATCAAGGAAAAGCCAAGAGCATGAGAGAGAAAGAGAAATTCATGAGTCACCAAGAAAAAGAGAGTAAAGAAAAGAAAAAGAAAATTTTTTTATCTTAGCTTAAGTGAGCTTAAAAGGCATTTGTGAGTGATAAACCAATGCTGGTTATGATTTATAAAGATACTTATTTAAATTATCAAGCTAACCTTTAAGAGCTTCTATTGCCAAGTTCTATTTCTATTTATTCTCTTTTACAGGATTGAAGATGTCTTTGTAGAAGAAATTCCTAATGGTTTACCACCTATTCGAGGGATTGAACATCAAACTAATTTTGTGCCGGGAGCTACAATTCTAATAGGCCTGAATATAAGAGCAATTCCAAGGAGACAAAAGAATTACAAAAGCAAGTAACTGAGTTGTTAGACAAGGGTTATATTTGTGAGAGCATGAGTCCATGTGCCGTACATGTTTTATTAGTACCTAAGAAAGATGAATCATAGCGCATGTGTGTTGATTCTAGGGCTATTAATAGTATAACTATTAAATATAGGCATCCAATTCCTAGGTTAGATACTATGTTTGATGAATTACATGATGCATGCATGTTTACTAAAATTTTTGTGATGCTATGGGTTAGAAACTATTAACTAATGCTCTTTTATTGATATTGTCGAATTTTGATAAAATTATTGAAATTGAATGTGATGCTTCGGGTGTAGGTATTGGAGATGTTTTAATACAAGAAGGAAGACACATAGCTTACTTTAGT
The DNA here is from genome assembly GCF_031755915.1 of Ziziphus jujuba. NCBI lineage: Eukaryota > Viridiplantae > Streptophyta > Magnoliopsida > Rosales > Rhamnaceae > Ziziphus > Ziziphus jujuba. The sequence continues at coordinate 23,106,176 of NC_083379.1, forward strand.
AAGAAGTTAAATGAAGTTTCCTTGAATTAGCCGACCTATGACAAAGAGATGTATGCTTTTGTGAGTGCTTTAGAGACATGGTTACATTATTTGACGCTAAATGAATTTGTGATTCATACGGATCATGAATCATTGAAACACATGGGAAGTGGATTGAATTCATTGAAACTTTTTCATGTCATCCACTACAAGAAAGGTAGGGAAAATGTGATTACAAATGCATTATCCCAAATATATGCATTATTTTCAACCTTAGATGCCAAATTGTAACACCCCGTCCCGAATCGCACCGGAATCCGTGCACGTTGACCGAGGTTGACCGTTGACCGTTGACCGAAGGGGTCAAAAGTTAACTTTTTGACTCGGTAGAAATTTCGAGTTGACCAGGGTACCGTGGCAAAGTGCATGACGCCCTGAGTTCGTAGACTGGTAGTACGTTGAAAACGGAGCTACGGTTTGAAAGTTATGGACGAAACAAGTTGCGGTCCAAACTGTCCAGGGGGTGCCGAAGTTGACTTTTTATTTTTGGGGAAATGAGCTTTGACTCGTACATGGTTGTGAAGTGCTCGTCGATACGAGTTCACAGACTAGCGGCACGCTCAAAACGGACATCCGGTTAAAAAGTTATGGACGTTTGAAGTTTACCGGATACCGTAATATTTTAATGTTTTTGGGTCGGTGAACAGTGAAATGCCACGTGTCAGCTTCTGATTGGTCCACGTGGCATGAACAGTGTCACACAGGGGTTTTTATTTGTTAAAATTCTCGGGGAAGAGAGAGAAAGAGAGAGAGGAGAGAGAAAGAGACCGTCGGCCACTGGAGATTTTCAAACTTTCCGGTTGAGTTACTGTACACGCGCCGGCCAGCAAGGTTGCCCTCCTCATTTCCAGCAAAACCTCCAAATTTCACGGTGAACGGCCGCCGGACGCGCCCGGATCGGACGTCCGAAGTTCGGCGGCGAGTTTTTCCCCTCCACCGTCGGCCACCGCAAATCGACCCACTTCCGGCCATTTTCCGACCACACGCGCTGTACACCCATCATCCTCTCCTCAAGTCCGGCCGACCCACCAAAAATCACGGCCATCGGAGCGTTTTCCGGCGAGGGGCCGGAAATCTTCAAACGGTGATTTCTCCGCCGTCCGACCTCCGTTTTGCTCACCGCCGGTCCCGTTGGATTGCTCTCCTCACGATCTACAAGTCTACAAAATTTCACGATCAATGGCCACCGCACGTGCCGCCGCCGGCGACGGTTGCCAGTGACCGCGGCGGCTCACCGGAAAGTACTGTTCCGGCGAGTACCCGAATTTCCGGCCAGCTCCAGTCCGCTGTGTTCGACCTCCTGAACCCGAATCCGGCATCCGTTTCCACCAATTTGTGACGGTTTGGGAGAATTGTGGAGCCGAAATCCGAAAAGCTTCCCGGTGAAATTCAAACCCCGTCGGGTACAATCCTTAGAAATTGAGACCGAATCTGTGATCAGCATCACTCGAGCTTTGATTCGGTATATAACTCGTAAATTCTAGATATCGTTGTGTTTTGACCCCCCGGGTACTGGGTATTATTTACCCGAATAAAATATTAATTTATTTGACTGTCTGTGAATTTTGTTCTAGGAGCACCGGTGAGTCGTAGAATTGATCCCGTAGTGGATCGTGGGTTAATTGCGTGCTCCAGGTGAGTGACCCACCTTCAAATTTATTTGGGGAATTTAATTGGTGAATATATTATGTGTGATTTAAATATTTGGAAATTAATTTCTTGTGCCAAATATTTATTGGATTTATTGTGGAATTATTTATGAATTTATTGGATTTAAGAAAAGGTGTATTTTACAAATTTATGCCATGTGAAATTATTTTATGGTTTTGAGGATTTTGAAATTGGTGTGGTTTTAATGGTAAATTGGGCATGATTTGATTTTCAAATATTTCAAAGAAAATATTTAGTTATGTTGGTGATTTCAATTTTTATAAAATATGCCCATGAAATATTGTGAGATTTGATTATGACATTTCGAGAATTATTTATGCTTGGAAAAATGTGGATATTTGAATTGATGGATTTGGGAGTTGGTGGCTTTGAAAATCATGAAATTTATGGTATTGATTATAAAGAAATTACGGAGAATTTCCGGGTTCAAGCGGATGGACTATGCTCGCTATGTTTATGAAAAATGTGAAGTTTGTTATATAATTTAAATTGTGAATTTTATGATTTTTAGATGCACCGTGCACGTACTGGTGTTCTGTTTATATGTGATATGGTTAGTGTGCACACGGTTGTGATTAGCGCGCAGGTGGGTGTGATTAGCGCGCAGGTGATGTGATTAGCGTGCAGGTGGGTGTGTGTAGCGCGCGGTTGATATTATGAGGTTGTCCTGTGGATGCCATCGGAGAGGGTGGCCACCCCCCTTTGGCCGGGACACCAGGTTAGCAGCGGCGCAGTGGGACGCCACGCGACCGTATGCCGGTTTCTCTCTATAACCTCCTGTCTGGCGGTACCTTGGGACGCTGGGTACTGTTGGCACCACTGGTATATAGTGGGTGCATCAACTGATTTCAGAACTGTGTTTTAAAAATAAAATGTTTTAAAGCTGTATTGGAATTAAAAAATATGATTAGTACTGTTTCCGGTATTTATTTATTTGATGTCTTGGTTTTTGGGAAACATGAACAAAGGGTTTTGTGAAAAGGTTTTAAAAGGGGAACTTTTCCAACTGAGAGAATTGTAAGGGTTTTGAGAGAAATTATTATTTCCAATTAATTATTATTTATATACTTATTACTGTGATATTATATTGTATAGTAGATAGGGTCACTCACTGAGATGATTAGCATCTCACACTCTTAAATTCCGTTCCTCTAGGTACCAGGTTGTCGGTGTTCACTCGGAGCAGACTTGATCTTCCTCGCTGTTTTAGTTCGGCAGTACCCGTGTATTCTTTTATTGCAGTTGTAATATTTCTCTCACTCTTGCTGTATTTATCTTGCACTGGATTACTGTATTTATTTTGAAGTGTTGAAATTGTGGAACAACTTGCAGTTTTTGTGGGAGGAATAAGGGGATGTTTTTAGAAGTGTGTTTTCAGTGCAGGTAAATTTGTGGTAAGTAAATCCCTTAGGGGAGGCTCCGCCGGATTTTCCGTTGGAGGGTCCGGTAGGGTTTCCCTGGGATCAGGGCTGTCTGGGGTTCCGGGGAAGGAATTCTGGACGGGTCCTGACAAAATTGCTTGGTTTTGAACAACTGGAAGAACTTTATGAGCATGACAGTGACTTTGGTGAAATATTTAAAAATTATGCTAAGCATGGTTATAACAAATTTGATATCTTTAAGGGATATTTGTTTAGGAAAAATGAACTTTGTGTGCCTAATTGTAGTGTTATACAATTACTAGTTAGGGAAGGTCATGGTTGATGCGAATCCGTCCGAACCCGCACAACAGACAACCCGTTGGGGTGCTTATCCGATATGGATGAAGACCGGACCGATCACTAGAGCTCAAGCTAAGAGGTTTAGGGACAACCTTGCTGCCTTTATCCAGGGAGTAATTCATACTCAAGAGGGCTTGTCCATACCCAAAGATCCAAGACCTGTTTTGAGCATACAAGTGGTGGAAGCCGATACGGGCCCAGTAGCGGTTTTGGTGCATTTATGGAGTCCGAGCAACATGAAATGGTTCCCACACTTTATGGATTCAATACATATCTCTAATAGGCAAGAAATCAATTCAAGGCATCTCCAAAGGCAATCAAACAGGTGGTGTGTGCATAAGAGGAAGCTTGGCCGGTTTTTGCTATATTATTTGTTAGCTTTACTGTATTTTGCTAAGTTGGCTTTTTCTCTTTCCTTCAAGCAAGGGCAATGTGCGGGACTCCATAATAATCCTATTTGGCATCCTAAAAAGCATACGTAACCTGATTTAAAGCTTAAATTGGTCAAAGTCAACTTAGTCAAAAAGCTAGTATTTTAGTTTCCTAATTTGATTTCTACTTTTTGTTTTAGGAAACTACCTTTACTTTTTAGTTTTTATTTATTTATTTGCTGGAAAAATAAGTTTAGAAAATGTAATATTTTATTATTTTCATTGTAAATTAATTAATTCCTAATTCAAAATAAAGGAAGTAATTAATCCAATTTAGTTTAGGAAAGGAAAGAGAAAATTCGGCCATGCTTAGTTTCCTAATCCTATTGGCCGGTTTTTCCTTTAGGTTTTAGGGTTTTATTTTGTTTTCTTTTATCCTATAAAAGGTTTTGTTTTTTAGGAAGAACACACCATTAATAATATTCATAATTTATTTTGTGAGATTGAATTTCTCTTTGTTCTTTTGAACACCTAAAACACCATTAGTGAATGAGTGTTTAAGTTTTGACTTATGAATAGGATTTCCATCACCTATTATGGCATCTTTATTATACCAAGGTTTCTAATCACAGGTTGGTTATGGGTCAAAGTGACAATTATAACTTGAACATTATTAGATCTGGGCTAACATAATACGGGTTTAGGTGCAATTCGTCCTAAGTTCTTATCATTTGGTATCAGAGCAAAATTTTGTTCAGATTTGATCTATCTTTGTTTGTTTTATTTTGTTTTATGTTAATTTACAATTTTATCATTAGTTTAAGGTTTCATCTATCATCATACATAGAATGCATATTAAAAAAAAAAAAAAATCTCATTCCTAGTTGAATTAGGTTTCCTAGTTTTACCGTAATTTTTGTTTCCTAGTTGTTAGTTGTTTTTCATCATTGTTCTTGTTAATTTTGATTTTTGTTGATTTTTCTTTGCTGTTTTAGTCTTAAGTATTTGCATTCATATATTCAAAAAACGAAAAAGAAGAAAAGAAAAGCCTAACAGATATATATATATATATATAAAAGGGCACAATTTGTATTTTGTTTGGGAGGTCATGGGTTTGGTGATTGTTTGGTGTTGGAATTGTAATTTTGGTGTTGATTCTTGCTATTATAGTTGTCTTATGTTCTGTGAGTAAAATAAAAAAGAAAAAAAGAAGAAGAAAAAGCCGAATAAAAAAAATTCTGGTTTGTTGAATTTGGTGTTGAAATTTACTGCTAGAAATTTCTAGGAGGTGTGGTTTTGTTAATTATTTATTCAATATTTGGAGTTGCTGAAGTGTACTTTTGTTGCTAAATATTTGAATTATGGGTGTTTCAATTATTTGGATTAAAATTAGTTAGAGGATTTGATACAAAACTAGAATTACAAAAACAACAACCAACACTATTCTTTAATTTTGTTCAAATTGATTATTGTTTGAGTTTGAATTTCTTTCTCTAAAATTTCATTCTTGGATTATTAATTTCTTACCATCTAGTCCATTTCTTATCAATTCCAAAATTTCCTTGTTGATTTGCCATATTTTTCCTAGAAAATTCAAAAACTAGGTTTTGTTAATTCATTCGGTATTGCTTTTTTTTTTTTTTTTGCTACTGTTTTGTTGATAAGTTTAATTAAAACATACTTATGATCTAATTGCTGTTTTGTGGGTGTTTTAATTAGAACTGTGAAATAATTCTTTCAGTGGAAAAAGGCAAGAGTGTGAAAATACGAGTGTTGAGACCTTGATTGAGTGAAACACGTGAAGGAGTGATTTTTGGTGAGAATATATTTTATTTTGCATTATTTATACTAACATGGCAGATTCAAGATTGAGGAAAGGAGATCCACCACTAAGAATCAATGAAGAAGATTTCGAAGGATTCCATGGTGATTCCCGTGCTATGGGGAATGGTGAGCAAACGGACATGAGGGCTGTCTTGGAACAATTACAGCGGATGAATGCTCAATTTGATTACATAAATCAAAGGATGGACAGAATGAAAACATCTCATGGTGGACCAAATTTGAGGCAAGAGTTCCATGGAGGTCGACGTCGAGGCCGAGGAGGCCGTTGACGACCTAGAGAGGAGTTTGAAGAGGAAAATTTTACAGATGATTTGGAGGAAGGAAAGGATGAAACACTTGCTGTCTGAGGGAGGCTAGGCCATGGGAGGCATAGGAGAGAGGATCTAGATGACGATTTTGGAAAAATCAAGGTAAACATACCACTTTTCATGGGGAAGAGTAATACGGAGGCTTACTTGGAATGGGAGGAACGTATGAAGATGATCTTCAATTGCCACAACTATTCGGAGGCTAAGAAGGTGGAATTGGCAGCAATGGAATTTGGTCATTATGCACTCCAATGGTGGACCAATGAGCAAAACACCCGAAGGAGAGTTGGTGATGACTTGATCATCACATGGTGACAAATGAAAGAAGCTATGAGAAAGCGGTTCGTACATCACACTATCATAGGTTGCAGCATCAAAGACTTCAATATTTATCTCAAGGAACTAGGTCCATGGAGGATTATTACAAGGAGATGGAGATGCTTATGATGAGGTTAAGTATGAATGAAGATAGAGAAGCAATCATGGCAAGTTTTCTTGGTGGTTTGAATAATGAAATAGCCAATCAACTAGAATTGCAACAATATGTGGAATTGGAGGAGATGTTGCATGTGGCTATTAAATTAAAACATCAATTCAAAAGGAAGGGTGTAGGATTGCGGTTTGGAGGTGTTTCCAACAGTAGAAGATCAAATCCAAGTGGCTGGAGAAACAATCCTATCTTTGAAAACAAGTCAAAGCCGAAAGTTGGAGAAGAAAGTTCAAATTGGAAAAAGAACCAAATCTTTCCAAGCACCTAAACCTTCAAGATCTAGGGAAATTATTTGTTTTAAGTGCTAGGGATGATGACACATCGCTAGACAATGCCTGAATAGAAGAATCATGGTGTTAACTGGTAATGGTGAGGTAGAATCAAAAAGTGAGGAAAGTGGAGATGAAACCGAGCAAAAGGAGGAAGAATTTGATGATGAAGTTGAAACCTTGCATGCATCTAATGCTAAACTAAACTTGGTTTCTAGGAGGATCAAGTTCAAAGAGAAAACATATTCCACACTCGATGTGAAATCCAAGGTAAGATTTGTAGTATGATTATTGATAATGGAAGTTGTACAAATGTAGTTAGTAACATTGTGGTTGAGGAATTAGGCTTAACAACTATTAAATATCCTGAACCATATAGATTACAATGGCTTAATTATAGTGGTGAAATGAAAGTTAATAAACAAGCCAAGGTAAAATTTAGCATAGATAAATATATGGATGTTGTTTTGTGTGATGTTGTGCCTATGCATGCTGGACATCTTTTATTAGAAAGATCATGGCAATTTGATAAATATGCTACTCATTATGGTCAAGAGAATTATATTGTTTTTAGATTTAAAGGTAAGAAGGTCAAGCTTGAGCCATTGACCTCAAGGAGGATTTTAGAGACCAACTACAAATCCAATAAAGGAGGGAAGTTGAGAGGCTAAAAAAAAGGCTAGATGGCACCAACAGTTCCACCATCCATTCAAAAGGAGAAAGGTAAGCTTGCTATCCAATGTAAATCCTCTAAAATCCACGTTGAGCAGAAAAATTTTAACAAACCCGAGAGTGAGAAACTTGGAGAAAAAGCCGAGAGTGATGCAAAATTCAGTAAAACCATGAATGGGAAAGGAAAAGAAAGAAAAGAAAGGAAAAATAAAAATTTTTATTTGAGTTTTGGGGATGTCAATAAAGCTATCTTGATAAGAAACCATTGCCGATCATGAATTATAAAAATGCTTATTTAAAAATAATTTTGTTTTATAGAACTTTATCTGCGTTGTTGAGAGCTTTACTTTGTGGAAATTTGAAAATCAGGAAGAGATTTGTTGCTAACTTTAAAAAGCGTAATTTTTACCATAATGAGAATGTATTTCTAGATTTTTTTGTGATACTGTTTGACCCATGAGATTTATTTTGGTTGCACTTACAAAAGGAAACATTTACAAAATAAAGAAAGTCAAAGCTTATGCTGCGTGTGGATGGACCTTTTCAAGTTTTGGAGCAGATTAAAGAGAATGCCTACAAACTTGATTTAATAAGTGAATACAATGTTAGGGCCTCATTTAATGTTGCTGATTTATATCTTTTTGTTGCAGGTGATGATTTTGATTTGAGGGCAAATCCTTTTCAAGAGGAAGGGAATGATGCGAATCTGCCCATACCTGCACAACCGATAACCAGCTAGGGTATTAACCCGATACGGATGAAGACCGGGCTGATCACTAGGGCTCAAGCTAAGAGGTTTAGGGAAAAAATTGATTCCTTTATCCATGGAATAATTCATACTCAAGAGGGCTTGTCCATACCCAAATATCCAAGACCTATTTTGAGCGTACAAGTGGTGGAAGCTGATACAAGCTCGAGTAGCGATTTTTGTGTATTTATGGAGTCCAGGCAGCATGAAATGGTTCTCACACTTTATGGATTCAGTACGTATCTTTAAAAGGCCATGGAATCAAGTAAATTCAGCCTCAAAGGCAATCAAATTGGTGGTGTGCGCATAAAAGGAAGCTTGGCCAGTTTTTGCTATATTATTTGCTGGCTTTACTGTATTTTGCTAAGTTGGCTTTTTCTCTTTCCTCCAAGCAAGTGAAATGTGTGGAACTCCATAATAATCCTATTTGGAATCCTAAAAAGCATATGGAAGCTAATTTGGAGCTTAAATTGGTCAAAGATTGGTCAAAGTCAACTTAGTAAAAAAGCTAGTATTTTAGTTTCCTAATTTGATTTCTACTTTTTGTTTTAGGAAATTATCTTTATTTTTTGGTTTTAATTTATTTATTTGTGGGAAAAATAAGTTTAGGAAATTTAATATTTTATTATTTTCATTGTAAATTAATTAATCCCTAATTTAAAATAAAGGAATTAATGAATCCAAATTTGTTTAGGAAATGAGAGAGAAAATTCGGCCATGCTTAGTTTCCTAATCCTATTGGCCAGTTTTTCCTTTAACTTTTAGGTTTTTATTTGTTTTCTTTTAGCCTATAAAAGGGCTTATTTTTTATGAATAACACACCATTAATAATATTCAGAATTTATTTTGTCAGATTGAATTTTTTTTTGTTCCTTTGAATACCTAAAACACCATTAGTGAATGAGTGTTTTAGTTTTGACTTATGAATAGGATATACATCACCTATTATGGCATCTTCATTATACTAAGGTTTCTAATCACAGATTGGTTAGGGGTCAAGGTGACCATTAGAACTTGAACATGATTAGATCCAAGGGCTAATATAATACGAGTTTAGGCGCAGGTTGTCCTAGATTGTGGGGGTTTAATGGGTCGTTTTGGTGTTTTAAAAACTTTAACCATTCTGCAAGAACACTTTTATTGGCCTAACATGAAGAGAGATATGGAGAGGATATGTGAGAGATGCTTGAAATGCCGAAAGACCAAATCAAAATTGAAACCGCATGGACTTTACATGCCATTGCCGATACCATCTTTTCCATGGGTTGATTTGTCTATGGATTTTGTTTGCTGGTTTACCTAGGTCTAGGAATGGAAAATATTCAATTTTTGTAGTTGTTGATAGGTTTTCTAAGATGGCACATTTTATTGCATGTAATAAAATTGATGATGCATCTAATGTGGCTAATTTATTCTTTAGGGAAATAGTAAGACTACATGGAATGACTAGGACAATTGTTTCGGATAGGGATGCTAAGTTCTTAAGTTACTTTTGGAAAACTTTGTGGGCTAAGTTAGAGACTAAACTTTTATTTTCAACTACTTATCATCCACAAACTGATGAACAAACTGAAGTAGTAAATAAAACTATGTCTTCATTTTAGAGAGCATTAATTAGTAGAAATTTAAGAACATAGGAGGAATGATTGCCGCATGTGGAATTTGCTTATAATAGATCAATGCATTCAACTACTAAATATACTCCATTTAAAATTGATTATGGTTTTAATCCTTTGACTCCATTAGATTTAACACCTATGCCTTTAATTGGACGTGCTAATCTAGATAGAAAATAAAAAGCCAATTTTGTAAAGCAAATACATGAAAAGATAAAAGTAAATATTGAGAGGAGGAAAAAACAATATGTAAAGAATGCTAATCAAGGATGAATAAAGTTGTATTGGAACCTGGAGATTGGGTTTGGTTACGCCTAAGGAAGGAGAGGTTTCTGGAGCAACGAAAGTCAAAACTTATGTCGCGAGGGGATGGACCTTTTCAAGTTTTGGAGAGGGTTAATGAACATGCCTACAAGCTTGACTTATCAGGTGAGTATAATGTGAGTGCTACTTTTAATGTTGCTTATTTATCTCCATTTACTGCAGATGATGATTTTGAGTTGAGGGCAAATCCTTTTCAAGAGTAGGGGAATGATAAGAATCTGCTCGTTCCCATACAACCGACTACCCGTTGTGGTACTGATCCTGTACAAATGAAGACGGGACCAATCATGAGGGCACAAGCTAAGAGATTCAAGGAAAACCTGATTAGCTTTATATTGAAGTTGATTTGGAGCCTAAACTAGCCGGTGATTGGATAACGATAGCTTAGTTGGCAAACTACTCGACTAGTTTCCTAATTTGAACATTTGACTTTTGTTTTATGAAATAGTCTTTATTTTGTTTTTATTTATTTATTTGCTAGACAAATTACTTCAGGAAAGTTAGAATTTTATTATTTTGATTGTAAGTTAATTAATTTCTATTTCAAAATAGGGAATTAATTAATACAAATTATATTAGAAAAGTCTGTGAAATTTGGCAATTTCCTTTTGTTCACCAGTGGTGGCCGAATTTTACCCTAATATTCTAGTGTTTTTGTTTTGTACTCTTAGCCTATTTAAAGACTTATTTTTTAATGAGAAAGTAGCTTATTTATTATTCAAAAATTTATCTATGAGAAAGAATTCTCTTTTTTCACTTTGAACACCTAAAATATTTAATAGAAATCAAGTGTTTGAGTTTGACTTACCGATAGGACATCCATTACCTATTGTGGCGTCTTCATTATATACCAAGGTTCCTAATCATAAGTTAGTTAGGGATTAAGGTGACCATTAAGATTTGAACTTAATTTTCGATCCGGGCTAATTTAGTATGGATTTAGGAATAAGTCAACCTAGGTTCGTATCATATTAGGCGTGACTTCTTTAAATTGTACGAATGGTTAGGAATTAACCTTGTGGACTAGATTAGTTTTTCTTTAGAGTGTTGGAAATTCTTCATCATAGGAGGGGCAAGCTGAGCTAAACATCAAGCAGGGCGTTCGTTCAGCTTTCTATTTTTTGATTAAGTTGTAGAGGTTGTCATGTCTTCTTACGTTAAGGCATGATATGTTTCTCTGTTTCTGCATCTTTCTTTATCAATAGCCTTCAATCCTTTTTCATACATGGCCAATGGCTTCCTATCCTTGTGAATCCTAATCCTAGTAGAGTCTGGATCATCACGATGATATTGCCTGCTTTGGAGTTTGTAGATCATTAAAGAAGATTTCTTCTTTCTTCTCCTTTTTCTTTGGATTTCTTCATTCTCCGAGTCAGAGTCCTCATCATTCCTTGAGCATTCATAGTCTAGATCACACATCTCGGATGCTGCATCCTAAATGAAATGGCCATTGACTTTGTCTACATAAGAGTGTTTTCCATTGGGCGAGAAGTTGGAGATAGGGATATCATCATGTTCACAAGTTTTTAGAACTGGAATTATCACTATTATAGGAAAGACAAAGTCTGTTTGGCTTGTAAAACTGGGACCTTCATCAAAGCCTTTGAATTTTGTCACCACCGTACCATCTTACATGGTTCTAAAAGTGGGATCCATCATATGCAAAGGCTTATTATTGTGCAGAATCTTTTCATAGTTGGTGGTCCAACTAAAAGGAATGACCTTTTTGAGTTCATCCTTGGCAATTTGCCTTAAAATTTGCACAACGGTTGGGAGATTAGCTCTTTGTGCTTCAATGTAGATGGTGCCATCAGTAACACTAAGTCTGTTTAGATCTACAGCATGAATCTGTAGTCCAAAAGCAATTTGATGATTTCAACCACTTATTTTATAAATCACTCTTAACAAAAGTGTTACGACAAATAAATGTTATAGAAAATAACTGCTTATAAAAGAGCCCTCTTAGACATACACATTATTATTTTCCTTGAAAAAAGTTAAATTAAACTTTTTTTTTCCCTCTATATGAGTCAGGTAGTGTGGGAGGACTAATGATTATGGATGATTGTCCCCCTTCATTTGATGCGTAACTTCCCTCATTATAGCAATTTCAGTTATATATATATATATATGTAGATAATCTATGCTTTTAGTTTTAACCTTTATCTTTCTTCTCATTTTCCTTTCTTTTCTTTTCTTTTTTTGGGTCAAATTGTTTCTTTCTTCTTTGATGAAACGATTATTTTAAATTTTTTTATACAATACAAATACTTTTTTTTTCCATTTTAGTTAGGTGGAGTTGAACCTTCCCTACCTTTTGGACTGGTCCATTATAGTTCATTAGTATTGCCCTTTATATCTACATCTTTGAAGTTGTAAATTTGGGTCACTTCCTCTTCCTTTTAGATTATTAATTTATTGTAATGTTTTATATAAAAAGTTGAATTTAAATTAAAATATCATATCAATATGTAAGGTGAATTGATGATGATGGTGATCATTGATAAATAATAATTTTTTAAAAATCATTGTCATGATATTTAAAATATTTATCAATTTAACATGTTCGTTAAGGGTAGATACCGTATCATTGTTTGTAACACTTAGGAAAAATAAAATTGTGCTTAGATCTTTAATAAAAAAATTTTAATTATTTTGCAACAATTCTTGGATTTTATAGATTCATAACGAAAGTGCTAAAGATTACCATATTTGAATGGAGCAAAAGTTAAACTCATACAATCTAAGTCAACAAATTTCTTATCCAAATTAAGTGTTAGTTTGGAAGGTTGCCCATGTATTTTGTACTATGGACTTTTTTTAAACAAAAATTCCACCAAATTTGTTTATAAAATGATATAGTAGATATTGTAGCAATGTTTAATTGGTTTAAGTTTACTCACTTATTTTCTTGTGAATTCACTTATCCATGTTTAGATTATATTACTATTTCACTAATAATATATTAATATATGTTATTTGATAAATGTTTTTGCCAAATAATTTATTGCCATTAGCACTATTATTTAGGGTGAAGGTCTTGACTTCAACTCCCAACCTTATATATGGAGTTTGAAAGGTTTTTCCCAATAATTTGCAAAAACTACAATCATCAATACAACTTAAACCAATCTCAATTGATACTTGATGTATTGCCAACATTTTGTGCACACCACAACCATGAGTACAAAAATTCATACAACTTTTCCCTTTATTTAATTAATTATTTATTTTCAATTTAGATATAATATCATGGAGAGGATGCATATTATTATTATTATTATTATTATTATTATTAGGGGGTATGAGAGAGAAGCTCTACTATCTTTCTCAAATAAGTTTTCTAATTATCTTGCAGTGGCTTTTAGTTTGGATAACTATGTTGGTATCTCAAATTTGTTTTCACGGAGCAATCGTCCTTCAAATACTTGTTCAATGACTCCAGCACCCTTGCAAGTTGCTCTTTTGAAACGTAAGTTTTCATGGGTTGATATGAAAGACCAGAATGGTGACAACGTTCCTTTGATAGGAGTTCCATAAGAAATTTCAGCTCCTCGTATATTTGGGACGTTGAATGACAATACAACCACTACCAAAGAGACAACAAAAAAATCATATGTGGCGACGGTGAAGCCTTCTACTTTCATCGATGTAGTTCCTCCATCTTATATTTCTTATTCTTACTGAGGGGACATTATATCCATATTGGTCGACATGGAGGGATAGAATAAGAGACTTAATTTATTTAATTTCTCTTTAGTGGCTCGAGTTGTTCTCTATAAAGGCAATAGACCTTGGAAAGTTGTGAACCTTAGAAGAAATTGAGCGATATCTAAAAGCTTTCAAACTGGAATTAATTTCCTTTGGATGTGATTTTTTTTTCATGTCGTCTTGTAATTTGATAAAGAGAAGTCTCGTATTTGGTCCTTGGGATCGCTTTCATTGAAACCAAGAATGCTTCGCCTTTAAGAATGGCATCCAGATTTTAATCCGGCCTTACAAAAAGCTACAAACACTCAACTTTGAATTTGTTTTTATGACCTATGTTTTGAATATTCACATTCAAAGATCTTATATGATATTGCACATGGCATTGGTATTCCTCTTAAGATTGATCAATCCATTTTGTCTAGGGATTTTGGGCACTATGCTCATGTGTTAAATGATGTGGATTTAGCAATAACCTTGCCATCTTTTTTGGTGTTTGATCGAGAAGGCGTATGCTATAATATGCACTTGTATGGTGAGAATCTTCCTTTGTTATGTACAGCATGTTAGAGTATTGGACATGATCTAGCTAAATGCGAACTTGTTAGGTCCAACCAGAAGCCTTTAATGCAATTGGATGCACCTCCCAAGTAGAAATAGGTAAAGCAGTTATATGTTCATAAATCAAATTACTAGGTGGAATTGGCAGTTTTGATAAAGTCCATGGCAATTCTTATAAGAAAGTTGTTGTGGAAACTTATGAAGAAGACTCAAAGTCTAGTGTTGATTAAGGTAATATGGATGTTCTGTACGATAAAGCTTAGGCTCCAGTTGATTATCAGAATGTTCTACCTAATAAAGTTCTTGCCTTAAAAAAAGATATTATTCAACACCTGGTTGATAGTTCTTCTCCGCGACTAATCAAGTCCTCTTATCATTGATTAAATTTATACTTTCTAAGCTCTCTCTACTTCAGTTCCAAAAATATAGAGATCCTTTGTAAATACTAATCTTAACCCAGCTATGAATTTAACATTAGTTGCTTTTGATAAACAGCCGCATGATGAACTTTCAAAATTAGAGATTGTAGCTAGGGATGAAAACATTCAAGAATCATAAGATGAAGGAGCTTAGACCAAGTCAATAAAAAAGAAGAGTTGGAAATGAGGACGTTTGCCTAAGGTAGTGCATGATCAGCATAATTTGGAAGAGCAACAAAAATGTAATCAACCTGTTACAAAGGCATCTACTTCTTTTTCTTCAGTGAACATATTTTTTTGGAACTGTCGCAATCTAGGAAATTTTGCTAATAGGTGCACTCTTGAATAGTTTTGTTCTCAACATCATTTGAATATTGTTTGTACTGCTAAACCCTTTGTAGTATTAGATTCTATTTTGGAATTCTTTTCATCTGCATGTTTTAGTAACTAATAATCGAGGCTCTTCTAAGCCCCCTATATGGGTGTTAGCAAGGCAGTCGGTTTCTAATTCTCACATTATCTCATTTAATCATCAACAGCTTATAATTCAAGGTTCTTTTTTAAATTATATTCATTGTTTTACTTTGGTCATTTATCAAGGTAGTCAATTGCTGATGCTAATCTTCTTCCTTCGAATATGCGTAATGCCAAATACAATTGGGGTATGAAGTTAAGTTAAATGCCATTTGGATAGAGCTTTTTGCTCCTCTTTTTTTCTGGATATTGGGACCTTAGTTTCTTATATCGCTTTGCCTTGATGTCAATTTGATCATTCACCTCTCCTTATTAAAGTCCAATCTGAAGAGTTTCCTCAGCCCTAAGCCCTTAAAGTTTCAATCTATGTGGGTTTCTCATCCCTCTTTTTTGGACATTGTTAAGGAGGCTTGGTCATTAGATGTTTTTGTCATTCCAATTTTTCAACATACCCAAAAATTAAAAAATCTCAAGTGGCTAGTGAACAATTTGAATATTAATGTTTTTGGACGCTTGGATTCTCGAATTTCAGATGTGGAAGTGATGCGAATCGGCCCGTGCTTACACAACCTACAACCTGCTGAGGTGCTGACTCAATATGGGTAAAGACCGGGCCGATCACTAAGGCTCAATCTAAGAGGTTTAGGGAAAACCTTGCTGTCTTTATCCAGGGGATAATTCATTCTCAAGAGGGCTTATCCATACTAGTTTATCCAAGATCTGTTTTGGGCATACAAGTGGTGGAAGCCGATATGGACTCAGGTAGCAATTTTGGTGCATTTATGGATTCTGCAGTGGGAAATGGGTTCAAATCTTCTTGAATTCACTTGATATCAATAAGAAGTCATAGGAACTGGTCAAGACCAAAGCTTTTCTGGTCATTTAAGTGGTGTGCGCATGAGAGAGAAAATGGTCGGTTTTTGTTGTATTATTTGCTGGCTTTATTGTATTTTGCTGAGTTGGATTTTTCTCTTTCCTCCAAGCAGGGGCAACGTGTGGGACTCCATAATAATCTTATTTGGCATCCTATAAAGCATATAAAAGCTGATTTGGAGCTCAAATTGGTCAAAGTCAACTTAGTCAAAAAGCTAGTATTTTAGTTTCCTGAGTTAATTTTTACTTTTTGTTTTAGGAAATTAACTTTACTTTTAGTTTTTATTTATTTATTTTCTGGAAAAAGTGATTTGGAAAAGTTAATATTTTATTATTTTAATTTTAAATTAATTAATTCCTAATTCAAAAATAAAGGAATTAATTAATTAGAAATTAGACTTAAGAAAGTAGTGAAATTCGACCACCATGATGTTTACTAATGTTAGCCAGTTCTTGCCCTAGATTTTTAGGGTTTTCTTTGTTACTTTGTAGCCTATTTAAAGGCTTATTTCTCAATAAGAATACAGCTTGAATTTTATACAGAATTTTATTTGTGAGATTGAATTCTCTTTGTTCTTTTGAACACCTAAAACACAATTAGTGAATAAGTGTTTTAGTTTGACTTATCAATAGGCCTTCCATCACCTATTGTGGTGTCTTAATTATATACCAATGTTTCTAATCACAAGTTGGCTAGGGGTCAAGGTGACCATTAGAAATTGAACATAATTAGATCCGGGCTAATATAATACGGGTTTAGGCACAGGTCGTTCTAGGTTCGTATTATTTGGTATCATAGCTAAATTTTGTTCAAGTTTGATCTATCTTTATTTGCTTTCTTTGTTTTTATGTTAATCTGACATTTTAGCATTAGGTTAAGATTACTTCTATCATCATACATGTTCTGCATATTTTTTTTTAAAAAAAATAAAAAAACTCATTCCTAGTTAAATTAGGATTTCCTAGTTTTACTGCATTTTTTTAGTTCCTCGTTTGTTGGTTGTTTTCATCATTGTTCTTGTTAATTTTGGTTTTTTTCTATTTTTATTTGCTGTTTTGGTCTTAAATATTTGCATTCATATATTAAAAAAAAGAAGAAAAAAGAAAAGCCGAACAGATATTAAAAAAAAAATTGCACAATTTGTATTTTGTTTGGAAGGACACGAGTTTGGTGATTGTTTGGTGTTGGAATTGAAATTTTGATGTTGATTCTTGCTACTGCGGTTGTCGTATGTTCTGTGATTAAACAAAAAACAACAAAAAAAAAAGAAGAGAAAAAAAAAGCCAAATAAAAAAAATATAGACTTGTTGAATTTGGTGTTGAAATTTGTTGCTAGAAATTTCTTGGAGCTACTGATTTATTGATTATTTATTCAATATTTGGAGTTGCTGGAGAATTATTTTGTTGCTGGATATTTGAATTTTGGGTGCTTAAATTATTGGATTAAAATTAGTTAAAGGAATTAATACAAAACTAGAATTACATAAACAACAACCAACACAACTCTTTAATTTTGTTCAATTGATTCTTGTTTGAGTTTGAATTTCTTTCTCTAAAATTTCATTCTTGGATTATTAATTTCTTACTATCTAGTCCAGTTTTTATTAATTCCAAAAGTTTCTTATTGAGTTGCCTTATTTTGCCTAGAAAATCCAAAAACTAGGTTTTGTTAATTCATTCAGTATTGCTTTGTTTTCCCTACTGTTTTGTTGATAACATTAATTAAAACATACTTGTGATCTAATTGCTATTTTGTGGGTATTTAAATTAGAACTTTGAGATAATTCATTGAGTGGAAAAAGGCAAGAGTGTGTGAGTTTAAAAGAAGGTAAAAGCTGAAACTAGTGCGAAAACACGAATGTCGATTCAAGGTTGAGGAGAGGTGATCCACCACTAAGAATCAATGAAGAAGAATCCGTAGGATTCCATGGTGATTTCCACGCTACGGGGAATGGATAGCAAACAAACTTGAGGGCTGTCTTGGAGCAATTGTAACGGATGAATGCTCAATTTGACCACATAAATCAAAGGATGGATAGAATAGAAACATCTCATGGTGGACCAAATTTAAGGCAAGAGTTCCATGGAGGTCGAGGTCGAGGTCAAAGAGGCCATGGACGACCTAGAGAGGAGTTTGAAGAGGAAAATTTTGGAGATGATTTTGAGGAAGGAATAGATGAAACACTTACTATCCAAGAAAGGCTGGGCAATGCGAGGCATAGGAGAGAGGAGGTAGATGATGATCTTGGGAACATCAAGGTAAACATACCACCTTTCATGGGGGAAAGTGATCCGAGAGCTTACTTGGAATGGGAGGAGCATATGGAGATGATCTTCAATTGCCACAACTATTCGAAGGCTAAGAAGGTGGAATTGGCAGCAATGGAATTTGGTCATTATGCACTCCAATGGTGGACCAATGAGCAAAACACTCGAAGGAGAGTTTATGATGACTTCATCACCACATGGCGACAAATGAAAAGAGCTATGAGGAAGCAGTTCATACCATCACACTATCATTGGTTGTAGCATCAAAGACTTCAATCTTTATCTCAAAGAACTAGGTCCATAGAGGATTATTACAAGGAGATGGAGATGCTCATGATGAGGTTAAGTATGAATGAAGATAGAGAAGAAACCATGGCAAGGTTTCTTGGTGGCTTGAATCATGAAATAGCCGATCAACTAGAATTGCAACAATATGTGGAATTGGAGGAGATGTTGCATGTGGCTATTACATTAATGCATCCATTCAAGGGGAGGGGTGTAGAATCATGGTTTGAAGGTGTTTCCAACAGTAGAAGATCAAATCCAAGTGGCTGGAGAAACAATCCTACCTTTGAAAACAAGCCAAAGCCGAAAGTTGGAGAAGACAGTTCAAATCGGCCAAAGAGAGAGGCTAGAACTGAATCTGTTCAAGCACCAAAGAATGACGTAAAATCTGATCCTAAACCTTCAAGATCTAAAGAAATTATTTATTCTAAGTGCTAGGGATGAGGACACATCACTAGCCAATGCCCGAATAGAAGAATCATGGTGTTAAAGGGTAATGATGAGCTAGAATCTGAAAGTGAAGAAAGTGAGTGTGAGAACGAACAAGGAGAGGAAGAACTTGAAGATGAAGCTGAGACACTCCATGCATCCAATGCTGAATTAAACTATTTTTCTAGGAGAGTGCTTGCTATATATAAAGATAAGGATCAAGTTCAAAGGGAAAACATTTTTCGCACCCGATGTGAAATCCAAGGTAAGATTTGTAGCATGATAATTGATAGTGGAAGTTGTATAAATGTAATTAGTAACATTGTGGTTGATAAATTAGGCTTAACAACTATTAAACATCCAAAATCTTATAGATTAAAATGGCTTAATGATAGTGGTGAGATGAAAGTGAATAAACAAGCCAAAGTAAAATTTAGCATAGATAAATATGTGGATGTTGTTTTGTGTGATGTTATACCTATGCATGCCGAACATATTCTATTAGGTAGGCCATGGCAATTTGATAAAGATGATACTCATTATGGTTGAGAGAGTTGTATTATTTTTAGATTTAAAGGTAAGAAGGTCAAACTGGAGTGATTGACCCCAAAGGAGGCTTTTAGAGACCAACTACAAATGCAACAAAGGAGGGAAGCTGGGAGGCTCAAAGAGAAAGCTTGTATGGCACCAACGGTTCCACCATCCATTCAAGAGGAGATAGGTGAGCTTGATGTCCAAACTAAGTCCTCTAAGACCCAGGTTGAGTGGAAAGATTTTAACAAACCCGAGAGGGAGAAACTTCGAGAAAAAGCCGAATGTGACGCAAAATTCAATGAAACCGTGAGTGAGAAAGGAAGAGAAAGAAAAGGAAAAATAAAAATTTTTATTTGAGTTTTGGGGATGTTAATAAAGCAATTTTGAATAAGAAATCATTGCTACTCATGAATTATAAAGATGCTTATTTAAAAATGGTTTTGTTGTATAGAACTTTATCTGCTTAGTTGAGAGCTTTACTTTGTCGAAATTTGGAAATTAGGAAGAGATTTGTTGCTAACTTTAAAAAGTGTAATTTTTGCCATATTGAGCTTATATTTCTTGATTTTTTTGTGATAGTATTTGACCCAGGAGATTTGTTTTGGTTACACTTACAAAAGGAGAGGTTTCTAAAATAAAGAAAGTCAAAGCTTATGCCACATGTGGATGGACCTCTTCAAGTTTTGGAGCGGATTAATAAGAATGCCTGCAAACTTGATTTAACAGGTGAATACAATGTTAGTGCCACATTTAATGTTATTGATTTGTCTCCTTTTGCTGCAGTTGATGACTTTGATTTGAGGGCAAATCCTTTTTAAGAGGAGGGGAATGATGCGAATTCGCCCGTGCTTGCACAACCGACAACCTGCTGGGGTGCTAACCCGATATGTTTGAAGACCGAGCTGATCACTAGGGCTCAATCTAAGAGTTTTATGAAAAACCTTGCTGTATTTATCCAGAGGATAATTCATTCTCAAGACGGCTTGTCCACACCCGAAGATCCAAGACTTGTTTTGGGCATACAAGTTGTGGAAGTCGATAAGGACCTGGGTAGCGATTTTGGTGCATTTATGGATTCTGGCAGTGGGAAATGGATTCAAACCTTCTTGAATTCACTTGGAATCACTAAGAAGTCATGGGAACTTGTCAAGACCAAAGCTTTGCTGGTCATTTAAGTGGTGTGCACATGAGAGAGAAAATGGTCGATTTTTGCTGTATTATTTGTTGGCTTTACTGTATTTGCTCAGTTGGCTTTTTCTCTTTCCTCCAAGCAAGGGCAATATGTGGAACTCCATAATAATCTTATTTGGCATCCTAAAAAGTATATAGAAGCTGATTTGAAGCTCAAATTGGTCAAAGATTGGCCAAAGTCAACTTAGTCAAAAAGCTAGTATTTTAGTTTCCTAAGTTGATTTTTACTTTTTGTTTTCGGAAATTATCTTTACTTTTGGTTTTTATTTATTTATTTGCTGGAAAAAATGATTTGGGAAAGTTAATATTTTATTATTTTAATTGTAAATTAATTAATTCCTAATTCCAAAATAAAGGAATTAATTAATTAGAAATTAGACTTAGGAAAGTTGTGAAATTCGACCACCATGATGTTTCCTAATGTTGGCCAGTTTTTGCCCTAGATTTTTAGGTTTTTATTTGTGACTTTGTAGCCTATTTAAAGACTTATTTCTCAATAAGAATACAGCTTGAATTTTATACAGAATTTTATTTGTGAGATTGAATTCTTTTTGTTCTTTTGAACTCCTAAAGCAACGTTAGTGAATGAGTGTTTTAGCTTGACTTATCAATAGGCCTTCCATCACCTCCATCTCCTATTATGGCGTCTTCATTATATACCAAAGTTTCTAATCACAAGTTGTTTAGGGGTCAAGGTGACCATTCGAACTTAAACATAATTAGATTCAGGCCAATATAATACGGGTTTAGGCGCATGTCGTTCTAGGATAGTATAAGAAAGCTTCTTGAAAAAGCATTTGGAATAGCATTTCATCCTTGGGATTTCTGGACTCTTAGTTTGAAGAGGAGGTTCAAGCTCATAATACTTTAAATGATCTTCTTACTTATAAAAATAAGATGCTAAAAGATAAAATCATAGTCATGAGGCCTCATGATGGAAATAGGAATACAAGCTTCTTTCACTTTCTTTTGAGGATACGTAAATCTCAATAAGTTATTTCCTCTCTATTTGTAATTGGTAATATTACCTCAGACCGTGTTGCAATTCATAATCATATTATTTCTTATTTTGACAATTTGTTCTCGAAGAATGTTAAACCATGATCAGGATACTAATTTTTCTATTGTTTTGGATTACATTCCATCTAGCAACTAGTGCTTTGGCCTTAAATGCTTTTAATGGTTTATTTTATCAATCTGCTTGGGAGGTGATTTTACTGTCCAATCCTTCTTTTGTCACAGGCAAAATTTTACCCTATCTCATCGCAAATTTCATGGTCTTAATCCCTAAGCCTCCAAAAGCATCCTCTGTTGAGCAATATTGCCCAATTTGTCTTGGTAATTTTATTTAAAAAATATCATCAAGATTTTGGCAAATCATTTATCTCATATTTTTAGCAAAACTCTTTTTAGAGCCAATTTAACTTCAGTATAATAGGTCATCATATTGAGGACTGTATCATGGCAACTTCTGAGTGTGTCAATTTGCTAGATAAGAAACTTTTTGGTGGCAATGTAGCCTTGAAGATTGACATTCAAAAGGCATTTGATTCTTTGAGATAGGATTTTCTTCTTTTCGTTGCATATTTTTGGGATTTTTGAATTTTTTTCCAACAAGGATTTTAAATGTTTTGGAGTCTACTCGGATTTTTGTTATTCTTAACAAGTCTCCTGCTAGTTATTTTTGTTGTTCGACGAGTGTTGACAAGGTTGTCCTTTATCTCCTCTTCTATTTTATCTTGTTAAAGATTTCTTAAACAAGTTTCTTTATTTCTGTTGCTTCTAGCCATTTAGCTCCCATTTTTTTCTCTTATAGGTGCTGCTACCCCATCTCATCTTATTATATTGATGATTTATAAATGCATAGGGGATAATATTAGAATTGTTTCTTATGCCTTCATTTTTTATATTTTGCTCTCTAGTTAAACAGTGAATTGGAGTAAGTCTTTTATATTTTTTTAGCAAGTCTATCTCAGCTCCTAGGTGAAGAACTATTTTGCATATTATTGGTATGAGACTTGGTCATTTCCCTTTCATTTATCTTAGTTTACTTCTTTTGAAGGGCACTCTTAAATCTATTCATCTTCGGGCAATCACAAATCAAATATTGGATCAGTTTTCTGCTTGGAAAGGTTCTTCCCTGTCTATGGTAGGTAGAATTTGCCTTGCTAATTTGATCATTATTTCAAAGTTCCTTCACTATTTTGCAGTTTATTTATGGCTGAAAGTTTTGTTGCAATCTCTTAATGTTGCTATTCAACACTTTATTTGGTTAAGCAATATTACTTCTACGAAATTGGTGATTGTTTTCTTGGGAAAAATGGCATTTTTAAAAAAAAGTTGGTGGTCTTGGGATTAATGACCTAGTTTCCTTAAACCAAGTTTTGATGGACAGATTTGCATGATTGTTTTGTTGGGAAAAATGGCATTTTTTAAAAAAAGTTGGTGGTCTTGGGATTAATGACCTAGTTTCCTTAAACCAAGTTTTGATGGACAGATTTGCATGGAAATTTATCACCAAGGACACTTTAGTTTTTAGGTTTCCTCAAGCTCATTTTATTCCTATTTTGAATTGTCCATATACCAATTATGTTACCTCCTCTATTTGGCTCTTAAGTTTTCTTATTTCTCTTCAATGGACAATAACAAAGGGTTGCTTTGATCTCCTTTTAAGGTTCGCTTTGTAGTAGGATAATTGGCATGGTGTTCTGATAACTAAGCTTCTTCATTTTCTTAAGCATAATTGGGATCCATCTTTATTGGTTTCTTTAGTTTTGAATCCGAATAATGTGAAGTCAAACCGCATCACACTGACAGTGTGAATTCCAACCGCACTGCCACAGCTCATCATTGTTGACAATGTTAATTAATAGCCTAAAACTTGCTCAACAATTGTGGTCAATTATCAAAGGTTGGTGTTGATTGTCAGAACTAGTGGAAAATGGTGAACATGAAGCCAACCTTGTGAGCTTATAAATAGGCTCCATCTCGTTGCATTCAGGTAAGGAATCCATCTCAATATCATCCTAACAGAGGAGTGTTAAGAGCATTGTAAAACTCCAAGAGAGAGTTTAAGACTCCAAAGAGAGCTTGAGAGAAAAGTGAGCAAATTCCAGAGAGAGTTTGACAGTAAGGAGAGAGATTCCACGTGAGAATCCAAGAAAGATAAATTTTTGTTTTGTATTCTATTTCCAAGTGGGTAATAGAATTCCTTTTATTTTCTTCTCATATTTCTTCTTTATAGTGGTTAGAGAACCACAACAAATGATATCAGAGCTCCAAGTTAAGAGCTTAGTTTCTGAATTTGGAGAAACAAAGTCTCTGTTCTTCAAATTGGTGTTTTGAAAGGGTGCTCAAACCCTAGATTTGAGAATACCAAGTGAAAGAACTCGACCAGAAGAGAAAAAAGACGTTCGTTAGAGAGCAACAAGCCCCCACACGTGCTCCCATGCACCGTTAAAATTTTTCTGCAACAGGTCACACACCACACGCACCGTTTGGAGGTTGATGACAGACATGTCTGCTACCACATCACCAGCACTCAGCCTACAGCCTAGCCACGTCATTAGCCACACAATCCGACATGTCATCAGCCACGTAAGCAACACATCATCTGCCATGTGTGAATGCATCATTGACACATCATCCTACCATGTCAAAAAAAGTTTCAAAAGTTACAAAACAACCCCTATATTTTTAGAAATTGCAAATTGACCCATGTGGTTTTTCTATTTACAATTTGACTTCAGAATTTGGGAAATTATATTTTCATTTTGGAACCCAGACAAGTCAAGTCCACCATTTTTGGCCATTCCGGATGCTACGGTTAACTCCGTTTTGCCAAATTTTTTTTTTTTTTAAATCAAGCCATTGTAAAACAAAATGACAATGGAAGAATCATCATCAAGTCCTATGGTTAAGTTCACTACCACCAATTATACACTTTGAACACCTTGGATGGAAGATCCCCTCAGTTGTAAGGATTTGTTTGATCCTATAGAAGCTAAAGGAGTAAACCTCGATCTCAACAAAGAAGCAGAATGGAAGAAATTAAACAGGAAAATGATCGATCAGATAAGGAAATGGATCGACCACGGTGTCTTCCATTATGTTGCTAAGGAAACAGAAGTATATGTCCTCTGGAAGAAATTAAAGGACATGTACCAAGCCTCTACTTGAAACAAAGCATTGTTGCTTAAACGATTGGTAAATCTAAAATTACAAAGTAGAACTTCTGTAGTCGAACATACCAGTGAGTTCCAAAGCTTGGTAAATCAACTATCTACTGTGGATTACTAACTAGGGGATGACGATTAGGCTCTCCTACTTCTAAGCTCTCTTCCAGATAGTTGAGAGACGTTGGTAGTCTCTCTTAGCAATTCGGCTCCAAATGGCAAACTTACTATGTCTATGGTTAAGGGTGCCCTATTCAATGAAGAGATCAAGAGAAAGGACATTGGCATGGACCAATCATATGCCCTTGTCACAAAGAGAGGAAGACAGCAAAGAGGTGGTCGAGATACGGGGAGAGGTAGGAGCAAAAGCAAAGGCAGATCTACAGATGGTAGAAAATCATCATCTAAATGTTATTATTATGGCTTTGAGGGTTACATGAAGAAGAACTCCAGAAAGTTGTTGAGAGAGCAGAGATTCCAAGGTAATCAGCCGAAGAAGGATGAAAAAACACTAGTCACTGTTATAGGAGAAGTAGAGCTCTACTCCACCCAAGAAGATACATACCTTTATATATCAACCCAAGACGTTGAGTGAGTACTTGATACTACAACATCCTACCATCTCACTCTACAAAGAGATTTCTTCAAAACGTACAAAGCAGGAGACTTTGGTACAGTAAAGATTGGAAATTCTAGTTTCACAAAGATTATAGGAATTGATGATGTTCAGGTAAAAACAAATGTTGGTTGTACATCACTTCGAAGGATATCCATCATGTTCCAGACTTTCAGCTTAATCTACTTTTTGGAGTAACCTTAGATAGGCAAGGCTATGACAACTATTTCAGGAAAGGCATATGGAAAATGACGAAAGGTGCCATAGTTATTACCGGAGGACATATTTATGGAAAGTTGTACAAGACTCATGTGAAGATATGTGCAACTAGCCTCAACATCGCGGAAAGTGAAGCGTCTTAAAACTTGTGGCACCAGAACTCGGTTACATGAGTGAAAAAGGATTGTCTGCTTTGATAAAGAATAAGATTATCACTGTTTGCAAGGATATTATGCTAGATCCTTCTTATCAGGACCCGTCCAAAATTCCTCACCGGAACCCTAGACAAGCCCTGATCCCAGAGAAACCCTACCGAACCCTCCAATGGAAAATCCGGTAGAACCTCCCCTAAGGGTTAGACTTACCATAAATTTCCTGCACTAAAAACACACTTCTATATTCATCCCCTTATTTCTCCCACAATACTACAAATTGATTCCACAATTTTACAGCACTTCACAGGAATAACAGTAATCCAGTGCATAAATAATACATAAGCTTCCAGAACAGTATACAAAGCTTCATGAAGTACTATTAAACAGAGAATACAACAATGATGAAAGCAATATTACAATTGAAATAAACGAGTACAAAGGTACTTCTCAAACTACGATAGCAGCGGAGATTTGGTTCGCTCCGGAAGAACGTCTACCACCCCTTGCACCTAAGGGAACGAAATTTAAAAACGTGAGATGTTAATCATCTCAGTGAGTGACCCTATCTACTAAACACTTTTAATATTAATAATATAACAAATAAAGGAATTTAATTAGTACCGACAATTAAATAGATAAATAAATAATAACAATGGAAAGTAATAATTTCTCTCAAAACTCTCACTATTCACTCCGTTGGAAATGTTCTCTTTTTAAAACATTTTACAAAACCCGATATTCGTAATTCCTGAAAACCAAGGGATCAATAATTTAATAAACAATAAATAAATACCCAAATATAAATAAAATGTAATAAATATAAATAATAATTTTGAACACTTTGGGGTTTGAAATTCCTATCTGAAAATTTATACTTGACGCACCACACCATATACCAGTGATACTCAGCATCCCGAGCACCGACTGGCGGGGGGTTAAAGAAAGAAACTTGCAAACAGCACTTCGACGTCCCGACAGTACCGCTGCTGAAACCTTCATCCCGGCCAAGGAGGGGGGCGGTTGTGGCCAATATCAAACTTGCCTGCCCTCGGTCCAATGGCAACTCACGGGAGACATAATAACTTGCGAGCTAACCACATATACACCGGAACACCAATACTGTATGAGTGCGTCTAAAATAATTATTAAATTAATCATAACCGTACTGATTTTCCAAAATCACCGTGGGAAATATACCAATTTTCAAATTTACCATCCCACATATTTTTCTTTAACATACCCGGTACGAAAACATCGATAACAATAAAAATTTAATTTTTCTTGTAACACGAGGTCCAACAATTAATATTCCACGGGCATAATTATAAACAATAATTTCCTTAAAATATTTAAACCAATTATGCCCAAATATGATATTAAAACCATATACGATTTATTACTGAAAATACGTTACTCATGCATAATAAATAAAATTAAATCACAATAAAATAATAAATTTCCACAATTATAATTAAATTGCATCACATGAGCAAAATTTCAAATATCAATTAAACACCAATTAAATATAATTAATTGCCCCAAAATATTTTTAAAGATGGGTCACTCACCTTGAGCACGTATCTCAGCTAAGATCCTCCGTAGGATCAACTCCACTACCCATACGTGCACCTAAAACATTCACAGTACACCAACCACATATATTAATATTTTAATCGGGTAACTCCCAAATGGGTACCCGGGGAGCGAACACAAAAGACAACTAAAAATTACGAGTAATATACCGAATCGAAGCTTGAGTGATGAGGATCATGGATCCGGTCTTACTTCCCGAAGATCGGACCCGAGGTGGCCGGAATCTCGCCAGAAAGCTTTCGGGATTCAACTCTTTGATTCTCTCAAACCGTCGCGAATTGGAGGAAAAGAACGCTGGATTTGGATTCAGGAGATCGGAATTAGTGGAGAGGGACTGGCGGTGCAACTGGGTACTCGCCGGAACAGTGATTTCCGGCGAGCCACCGCGGTCACCGGCAACCGTCGTCGGCGACAGCGCGTCCGGTGGCCGATGGCTGAGATTTTTGGTGGTTTTGTAGATCGAGGGGAGAGGGTTCCAACGGGACTGGCGGTGACGCAAACAGAGGCCGGACGGCGAAGAGATTGGGGTTTGAAGGTTTCAGCGCCTCGCCAGAAAATACTCCGATCCTGGTGCGTCGGAGGTCCGGTAGCCGTAAAATTTGGTGGGCTAGCCGGAAATGAGGAGGTGGTGAAGGGTGACTGGCACGTGTGGCCTGAAAATGGCCAGAAATGGGTCAAACGGCAGTGGCCGGCGGTGGAGGGGAAAAATCACCGCCGAGCTTCGCCGGCTCGATCTGGGCGCATCCGGCGACCTACGGTCGTGAAAGTTCGGGGTTCAGCAGGGAATGGAGAGCCGCTCCCATCTGGCCTGCGATTGTAGCAAGAATCGGCCAAAAAATTTGACAATTCCGACGAACGGTCGTTTTTCTCTCTCTCCCTCTCTCTCTCCTCTCTCTTTCTCTCTCCTCCCCATCATTTTTGACAAATAAAAGCCACCGTGGGTGACACTGTTCACCCACGTGGACCAATCAGGTGTCGACATGTGGCGTTACTGTGCACTTAAGCTAGATATAATAAAATATTACGGTATCTAGCGAACTTCACACGTCCATAACTTTTTAACCAGATGTCTAATTTAAGCGTGCCGCTAGTCTATGAACTCGTATCGACGAGTATTTTACAACCATACAAAAGTCAAAGCAAAATTATACAACGATAAAAATTCAACTCCGGGCACCTTTTGGACAGTTTGCACCTCGACTTTGTTGCTCATAACTTTCAAACCGTAGCTCCGTTTTCGACGTGCTACTAGTCTATGAACTCGGGGCATCATGCACTTCGCCACGGTACCATGGTCAACTAGGAATTTCAACTAGAACAAAAAGTCAACTTTTGACCCACTCGGTCAATGGTCAACCTTGGTCAACGTGCACGAATTCTGATGTGGTTTGGGTCAGGGTGTTATACTTCTAGTCACTGCTTGTTTAATAAACAACATAGAGTCTCTTTCAGTTCCTTTACATCGAGAAGATCAGAGTTTCTTAGTCTGGTGCATTCTGATGTATGTGGTCCAATGAAGGTGGAGTCACTAAGTAGCAATAGGTATTTCCTGACCTTTATTGATGATGCGTCTCGAAAGGTATATGTCTACTTCTTGTAGACAAAGGATCAAGTATTATACTACTTCAAACTATTTCATGCCATGATAGAGCGTGAAACTGGAGAGAAGCTAAAATATCTCCACTTAGATAATGGAGGCGAGTACACTTCTAAGGAGTTCAATGCCTACTACAGAAGACACTGCATTCGACATGAGAAGATGGTCCTTCGCACCCCACAACATAACAGAGTAGCTGAAAGAATTGTGATCAGTATGGGTAAGCTGCCAAAGCCATTCCGAGAATAAGCTGCTCGTGCCACCTGCTATTTGATTAACAAATCACCGTCAGTACCGTTGAATTTTGAAATTCTAGAAAAAGTGTGGTCGGGTAAGATTCTCGACTACTTTCACTTAAGAATGTTCAGTTGTTTAGCTTATGTGAATGTATCTAAGGAGCTCAATGCAAGCTTTACTCCATGCATCTTTATAGGATATGGAGATGAAGAATTCAGATACAAATTATGGGACCCGAAAACAAAGAAGGTTATCAAAAGTAGGGACATAGTGTTCCATGAAAACTAGACAATGAAAGACATCGAAAAGCCCAAAATGTCTCCAAATTGTAATTCTCATGCCAAGGATTTTATTCCTAATCCAGCACCTACACAAATAGCCACAAAGGATAACGAGGTGCATGAGGATATGCCAGAAGCAGACCAGGAGGAAGAAGGGGATGTTGAGCAGGGGGAGACTCAATCCTTTCAAAAAGCTACAGGGCCATCACAGCAGTTAGATGATGTTACATCTCTTGAAACTAGCAATTTACAAGTTCTTAGATCTAAGCAAGGCTGAATTCCATCAAAGAGATTTCCAGAATATGAGTATATTCTGCTTACAGAAGAGGGGAAGCCAGAGAGTTTCGAAGAAGCTATTTCTCATTAAGACAAAGAAAAGTGCGTGCAAGCAATACAAGATGAGATGGAATCTTTGCAGAAAAATCATACTTAGGAGTAATCTTTGTAGAAAAATCATACTTATGAGTTGGTTAAGTTTCCAACAGGAAAAAAGGCATTAAAGAATAAATGGGTGTTCAAGCTCAAGAAAGATGGCAGTGGAAGGTGGTGAAACACAAAGCCCGATTTGTGGTTGAAGGATTTCTTTAGACGAAAGGAATTAACTTTGAAGAAATTTTCTCACCAATGGTAAAAATGACTTCAATTTGAGTCATTTTTGGTTTAGTAGCAAGTTTAAACCTAGAGTTTGAGCAGATGTATATGAAGATCTTACTTTTTCATGGTGATTTACATGAGAAAATCTACATGGAGCAACTAGAAGGATTTGAGGTTTCAGGGAAAGAATACCTCATTTGCAAACTCAAAAAAAGCTTGTATGGCCTTACGCAAATACCAAGACAATGGTACAAGAAATTTGACTCATTTATGGTGAGTCAAGGCTATAAGAGGACTGCAGCAGACCAGTGTATTTATATTAAAAAATTTATAGATGGAAACTTCATTGCACTTTAGCTATATGTAGACGACATGTTGATAGTTGGACAAGATGCAATGAAAATTAGTCAGTTGAAGAAGAAATGGTCTAAGTCCTTTGATATGAAGGATTTATGACCAGCTCAACAAATTTTGGGAATGCAAATAATTCGAGTGATACGAACCTAGGACGACCTGCTCCTAAACCCGTATTATATTAACCCGGATCTAATTATGTTCAAGTTCTAATGGTCACCTTGACCCTTAACCAACCTGTGGTTAGAAACCTTGGTATATAATGAAGACACCATAATAGGTGATGGAAGGCCTATTGATAAGTTAAACTAACACACTCATTCACTAATGGTGTTTTAGGTGTTCAAAAGAATAAAGATAATTCAATCTCACAGATAAATTTTTGTATAAAATTCAAGCTTGATTTCTCATTGAAAATAATCCTTTAAATAGGCTTTGAATGAACAAAATAAAACCCTAAAAGGATTAGGAAATTTTGGCCAACATAGAATCTAATTAGGAAATTGCCTAATTTAATACCCTTTCCTAATCTAATTTGGATTAATTAATTCCCTTATTTTGAATTAGGAATTAATTAATTTACACTAAAAATAATAAAATAATAACTTTCCTAAACTTATTTTTTCAGCAAATAAATAAATAAAAAGCAAAAGTAAAGATAATTCTTAAATCAAAGTAGAAATCAAATTAGGAAACTAAAATACTAGCATTTTGACTAAGTTGACTTTAACCAATTTGAGCTCCAAATCAGCTTCTATATGCTTTGTATAATTCCAAATAGGATTATTATGGAGTCCCACACGTTGCCCTTGCTTGGAGGAAAGAGAAAGAGCCAACTCCAGCAAAATACAGTAAAGCAAGCAAGCAATATAGCAATTTTCGGCCAAATTTTGAAGCTGTCCGTACAAATCTGTACAAGTTGGTTTTACTTCTATCTTGACTTGCTTTCATGACCTCTTAGTGATATTTATTGAATCCATAAAGATTTGGAACCATTTCTTGCTACCCGGACTCCATAAATGCACCAAAACTGCTACCCGGGTCAGTTTTGGCTTCCACCACTTGTATGCCCAAAATAGGTCTTGGTTCTTTGGGTATGGACAAGTGCTCTTGAGAATGAATTACCCCCTGGATAAAGGCAGCAAATTTTTCCCTAAACCTCTTAGCTTGAGCCCTAGTGATCACCCCGGTCTTCATCCGTATCGGGTCAGCAACCCAATAGGTTCTCGGTTGTGCGGGCACAGACGAATTCACATCACCGAGACAAGAAGAACAAAAGGTTATGGCTATCTTAAGAGAAGAATGTTGAGCAAATGATAAAGAGATTCAACAAGGATAAAGACAAACCAGTCAACATTCCATTTGTAAATCATTCCATGTTTAGCAAAAGATCGTGCCCTTCATCTAAAAAAGAGATAGAGGAGATGGCTTCAGTACCATGTTATTCAGCAGTAGAAAGTCTGATGTATGCAATGGTGTGTACCAAATCAGAAATTGTTCATGTAGTAGGCGTCATGAGCAGATTTCTTTCAAATCATAGAAACAAACATTGGGAAGTAGTCAAGTGGATTCTCAGGTATCTTAACGGTACGTCAAAGCTATATTTGTGCTACGGAGGAGGTGATCTAGTCCTAGAAGGCTATACACTTGTAAGATAAGGTCGAAAACCTTGATAGTAGAAAGTTTATATCATGTTATTTCTACCCTTTTGTAGGTGGCGCTACGTCATGGCAGTCAAGATTGTAGAACTGTGTAGCTTTATCTACTACAGAAGCAGAGTACATTGCCGTAGCAGAAGCAGGGTAAAGAAATATTGTGGTTAAAGCATTTTCTCATAGAACTGGGCATCAAGCAAGAAGATTATAAGATACATTGTAACAATCAAAATGCTATAGATTTGAGCAAGAACTTAATGTATCATTCCCATACAAAGCACATTGATATTAGCTATCATTGGATACATGAAGTAATAGAACAACAGTTGCTAAAATTGATGAAGGTCCATATAAAGGAGAATCCAGTAGATATGTTAATAAAAGTTATTGCTCAAGAGAAGCTGAAGCTGTGTAGAGACATAGCTGGAATGGATGACAAATAACCATCAATTTTAAACGCAACTAGAGGGGGAGAATTGTGATGACCAGCTTCATCGTACCGACAGTATGAATTCCAACTGCATTGCCACAGCTCACCATTATTGATAATGTTAATTATCAGCATAAAACTTGCTTAACAATTGTGGGCAATTATCAAAGGTTGGTGTTGAAAATTTTAAACATGGAGCCAAACTTGTGAGCTCATAAATAGGCTCCATTTTATGGCATTGAGGCAAGGAATCCATCCCAATATCATCCCAATAGAGGAGTGTTGGGAGCAATGTAAAACTCCAAGAGAGAGTTTAAGACTCTAGAGAGAGCTTGAGAGAAGAGTGAGCAAATTCCAGAGAGAATTTGACCGTAAGGAGAGATATTCCATATGAGAATCCAAAAGAGAGAAGCTTTTGTTTTGTATTCTATTTCCAAGAGAGTAATAGAATTCCTTTTATTTTCTTCTCATATTTCTTCTCTATAGTGGTCAGAGAACCACAACAAATAACTCATGGAACTTACATTTTTTCTTTTGAAACTCGATTTCCTAGGCTTTTCTACTGTCGTTGAGATTGTTCATAACTATTTGCTTAACCTAGACATTTTAGTTTTGATGCCTTCCTCTTCAAGTTTTGTGACAACCAAAGATCTTTATGCTTATTATACGCCCTCTTAGGATCCTCAAGATTGGTGTCATCATATTGGTACCATGTTATCTCACCATCTTTTTCAACTCTGGTTTGGCATCTTCTATTGAATAGATTTTCAATTGATGAGATATATGGTAGACTTGGGCATCCATTTTCCATCGTGTTGTAGTCTATCTTTAAATCATCTCTTAGTTCATTGTGCTTATTTGGGTGGCATTTGGCATTTTATTGCTCATATTTTTCACATCAATTTAAATATCACAGGTTTTTTTTGCTAATCTCTAGACAAGAGCTTTGTCTCTCGCACTAAGTTCATGAATTAAAAATTTTCTGAAGTATGCTCTTTTTGCTGGAGTGTTGGCTATTTGGTTTGTAAGGAACCAAAGCAACTTTAATGATTTTTCAGTTCCTACAGTTCATGTTACGCTTTACATGCATCGCTTGATCAGTCACGCCAGTTTTATTTAAATAGGAACTATGTTTAATAGTATTGGTGATCTAATAGCTCTTCAAGCTTTAGGTATGATAGGTAAGCTCTCCAACTTCCCTAAGGTTGTTTCATTTATTTGGATACCTCCTCCTGCTAGGTGACTTAAGCTTAACACAGATGGATCTTCTCCAAAATGCTAAGGTATTGTGGGTTTTGGAGGTGTTTTTCATAATTTTAAAGGTTTTATTAAGGTTGTTATTAGGGACCTCTTGATATGGCTTTTGCTTTTGAAGCTAAATTAGTAACTGGTATTCATGGTGTTTCTCATGGTCATCAATTTGGTCAGGAGTGAATTTTGATTGAATGCGACTCTTCTTATATAGGTGAGCTTTTCAAGAAGCACTCTTTAGCTTATCGTTGGCACTTGTGAGTTCAATGGTCTAATTGTTTTCATTATTTATCTTCCATTTCTTTTTGGGTTTCTCATATATTCCAAGATGGAAATGGTGTAGTAGATGTTCTATCTAAAGAAAGAATTCAACCCTTTGAAGTTACTTGGCCGTATCATCTTCCTAGTTTTTGTTGGTATTATCATGTGGATTATCTATTAGGCTTTCAAACTTTTCAATTCTGTTATTTGTATTTTTTTTTTTAATTTTGTTTTTTCTGTTCTTTTGTTCCACCTTTATATTTTTGTACTTTTCTTTCTTTTAATAAAATTCAACTAGTGGTTTGTTGGTTACTAGTACGGTGCCAGGGATGTTATAGCAGCCTCTTTGCGATGCTCTCTCTTTTTGATCATGGAGAGGACCCAAAGTGCAAATAAAAACAAACTTTTTTTTTTGTTGGGGTAATTGAAAAGCTAGCACCTTGTATTCACTGCACATGTTAGTAAAAGTCTACACAAATAAGTTGTTTATTTGGTTGTCCTAAAAAAAAATGTTTCTTATAAGTAGTTTTACATTTTTTTTTTAATTTTTTTTTTTGGGGTAAAAAGTTGTTGCTAGCTTATCCTATAAGCAATATCGTAACCTACTGATTTACCAAGAAATCCTTATTTATTTACTATCAAATCATAATAATATTTAAAAACTTTGAATATAATTATGCTAGAGCATCAAAGTATACATAAAATTTATTTATCAAATAATGTGATGGATCATGTGATAAAATTTAATTTATTTTTTATTGATTTATTTATTCAAATGTTTACTTATTAATATTTTTTTTAAAAAGTTATTTATCATCACTAGTGAACAAGCATTAGAAGGACCTACATGCCAAATAGCAATTTAAATAGTTAATATTATAGTTTTGTTACCTATCAACATTAGTCTTGTTATTTATCACCATTAGTGACAATCGTCATCTTATATAATAAATTTTAATTAAACTATTTAATTTTTTTATTTTTTTTTCTAAAACTTAAAAAATAAACTATTTAATTGTAACTATTTAAATTATTATTTGACATGTAGGTCTTACAAGTGATTATTTATCAGTAGTGACAAATAATATTTTTTTTTAATATTAAAGAGTTTAATTTTGTGATTTTAGAATAAAAAATATTATAATTAAATGCTATAATTAAAATTTGCTACGTAAGCTGATGATTATCATTAATAGTAATAAATAGTAAATTTTAATATTTAAGCTATACATATATAAATATATCAATTAATCATATTTTAATATATATAATTTGGTAAATAAATTTGATAAATATTTTGTATTTATAGTACTGATGTTTGAATACTATAAAAATATAAAAATATTTGGAAAAAATATATATATATCCAATCTAATGGCCAGGATTGGAGCTAAAAAATTATCTTGGGGCAGGTCTAAATTATAGGTATAAAGTATGTGGTATATAGTTATATAATTATGTCAAATATATATTTTTATTGTTTCCAGTATAATGCGCTATTTAAAATTAAAATTTAACATATAAAATGTATTAGATTTTTATATACTGAAGATATAAATTCATCAAATATGAAAAATATTATATATACACAAAATTATTAATAAAAAAAACAAGTTGATTATCAAATAGGAAATTGACAATTAAATTTTCCAATTAAGGTGCTCTAACCAACTTATTAGGGATTGCAGACCACAAAATGTCAATCATTGAACTTTAGAATTTTTTGTAATTTCAAAAAACCATATAGGACATGAGCTGTTTTAAGATTTATCATTAGAACAACCGAGTGTTAGAAAGTATATTTGGTTAACAAAAATGGGGACTCCGACAAAATAAATATAGATAATTACTGCAGATCAAATTAGAAAATTGATGGTTACAAAACGAAAAACGTCAATGACAAAACTACGAAAAATGCGACATTAAGCAATTAATTATTTTTGATAAATACTACATAAAACAAATATTAACAATAAAAAGAAAAAAAAAATGAATACTTTCCAATACAGATTACTCTACAAACTAAAATAGTAATATCATTATTTTCCATTAAAAATATATATATAATCAA
Source organism: Ziziphus jujuba (assembly GCF_031755915.1). NCBI lineage: Eukaryota > Viridiplantae > Streptophyta > Magnoliopsida > Rosales > Rhamnaceae > Ziziphus > Ziziphus jujuba. The sequence continues at coordinate 23,142,482 of NC_083379.1, forward strand.
AAAAAATATTGCTATATAATTGTTGATGTCGAAATTCAGATGGCCTCCAACTCAGCAAAGGGTTGACACGTGGGTTGAGGATATAGCAATTAGACCAATCGTCTACACCTGTGAGACAAGAAAATAAACGACAGAGTCACTTAGGCACCAATGTGGTACCAGTCAAAGGCACTCCGATGCTCAAATCAGGCTATGAACTAGGGAAGTCCAATCTTATTGTAGAATGATTTTCTCGTACCTTGAAGCAGGATGCCTTTATATCTTATATTTGTTTGAGTTTGAATATATTTTGAATATGTTGGATAGATGTTAGATAGAATAATCCTGGGAGGATTTTGGGGGTTCTGTTGGCCTGATTTGATTTCAATTTGATTTCCTTCTGAAAAGAATCTTGGTTGCTGCTTTGCTTGTTTGACTCCTGGTCTTTAGGGTCTTGTTAAACAAAATCTGGATATTTATTCGAAGATAGTTAGACTTGTGTATCTTTTCTTGGTAGTCCAACATTTATGTCGGACTTTGCAATATCTTGAGTTATTTCGGATCCGAGACTTTTGCTTGTACATATTAACAGAACTAGCCTTCTTTGCCGAGGCTTTGTCGCCGTTATAACACTTATCTCGGATGATAGGACCACCCCGAAAACCCTCTCAAGATCTCCCAGTTGGTCCCGCCTAGTGAAGTCCCACTAGACAATCCGTAGAGGATATCCAATGAAACCTTACTTAAAACGTGGAGAACCGAACACAAGCATAAACAATAATACCTTGATATATAAATATAAACCATAACAGCATAAAAGTCTACAACCAACCTATTATACTACAGGCCATAGCTACACATGTATATAGTAGGATCCCTACTGAGTCCAATATCTAAATTAGAGCATTCTAAGAGTAGTTACAAAGTTTATAAGTACAAGTAGATTACAATTAAGTTCAAAAAGATAATGATAAATAAAGAAAAGATAAATATTACTGCTGTTGTGGAAGGAACAAAGTGGCAGGCTGTGCGAGAGGTAGATTGCTACTAACTGCCTAGACCTAGGGGAACGAATTTAAAAACAAATAAAACATGAAATAAGGAAATCTCAATGGGTGGCATAGTATAATAGCAAAAATAATTATTTATTTATTTCTGTAAAACTTTCTTTTAAGACCTCTAGTTCCACTCATTTTGAAAAGTTCCATGTTTAAAAATTATTTCATAAAACCCTAACTTGTGCCAAAATTTAATATCATAAAACTGATACTCAAAAGTATAAAGTGAAGGATCATTATAATATTATAAAATATCTTAATCAAGATATAAATATTGAACATAAAATATTAAAAATGCAGTTCCACAAACTATTTATGAATGTGCAGTAATAATCATAATATTTGAAAACCAACAATTTACTCAAAACGTATACAGTGTATCTTTCGACGTACCAAACTTAGGAATGTCAATTTGCCTCACACTGTCCCCAACGGGGAGGTTTTTTCCTAAAAAATTGGGAGTGCAGGGCAAGTTAGGGATAAATCCTTAAGGCCTAAATTGGTGACGTGCGGGACTGGGGAATAAAGAACCCGACCTGAACCCGCCCTGTATATATTTACTTATTTTTCTTTTTATATTTTATATATTTAGACTATTGTATATTTTTAACGATGTATTTTATTATAATTGTAAATTTAGACCTTGATGTATTTTATTGTATTTTTATTACACTTTAGTCACTTTATTTACATTTTATTGATAAAAAAATTTGTATAAATTTCTCAAAGAAATTATATTAATTATAAAAAATTAAAATAAACGAGGAAAACCATCCCGCCCCGTCCCTGCTTCGCCTCTAAAGAAACGGAGAAACCTGCAGGGACGGGATAAAAAATTTTATGTGGAGATAGGGATGGAATTTTAAAAATAGGTCCTGCTCCGCCCCGCCTCGTTGACATTCCTAACCAAACTGTAAACCGTAGAATACACCCACCTCACGATCCTTAATCTAAAAAAGGTATTGTGAAAATAGTAAACCATCGGGACATACTCAATCTTACAGTTTGTGGCGATAAATAACCTGTGGGATAAACTCAACCTCACGGTACTGTGGCAATAAATAAATCTGTAGGATAAACCCAACCTCACGGTCCGTGGCAATAAATAACATATGGGATAAACCCAACCTCATGGTACTGTGGCAATAAATAAACCTGTGAAATAAACCCAACCTCACAGTCCGTGGCAATAAATAACCTGTGAGATGAACCCAACATCTTAGAATCGTGACAAAAAATAAACCTGTGAAATAAACCCAACCTCATGGTCCGTGACAATAAATAACTTATGGGATGAACCCAACCTCACATAACCGTGGCAAATCCAACGCGTTGTAATATAACCAAAACTCTAATATTATATGGTACATCAATAAATAAATAAATAAATAATCAATACAATATCCTTTAAGCAATCTTATAAAATCATATGTGCTTTTCCAAAAGATATTGTATCATAAATTCCACCGCTTATTTAAATATTTCAAAATTTTCAAAATATTAGTTCATGCTAAAACCAGAAATACGATAATGAAATGTATTCATCATAAACCAATTTTAAGCACATAACAGTATAAAATATTTGAACATGTTTAAAATCATATGATTTTCAATCCGTTTTCTCAAATTAATTTTTTTCCAAAATGTTTTAAGATCTCAATTCAATTACTAAGATATTTAAATACAACAAGTCCATTTATGAACTCGTTAAAATGAAAAACCGTTTAAAATATTGTCAAACGTCACATAAAATGATAACACATATAAGAAAAATCAAATATTATATATGCATAAATCAAACATTTCAATCAAATGCTATATACGTAAAATATTCAAAGCATATATATACTATACTATATACCCAAAACATTTAAAAATGATATAACCACTCACAGTACTGTATATACTCACTCCTGCTCCTCTGCAAGATCACCTCCAAGCTCAACTCGAGTACTTGTAATATAATAACATAATTCTCATGCTCCAATAACTAAACCAAAGACATTTGTATGACCAAAATTTCTTAAAATGATTTATACCGCTATAAAATTACATAAATTGGACATGAAACGGTCCAATTACACCGCATACCCTTAGGACCCGGGTACTCAAAATTGGGGTTTTTCATCCAAAAGCTAATCTTTCGAAATTGAATCTTCTAATGGATCCTAATAATATCTAATTTCACTAATCCAACTCCAATTTTCACTAATTTGATCAATTTTGTCCAAATACAGTTTGAATTTATTCGATAATTAACTAATTGATCCAAAAATGAAAAAATTACCAAATGACCTCCAAAATTCACAAACTTTATATCCATTAAAAGCCCAAGCGATAAGAAACACAATGGTATGCTCACCTCAGTCCAAAAGTTCCTCCGGTGATCAAAAAACTTGGTTAAAGCTTCGGCTGAACTTCCTGTCGTCGTATCTCTCAAATTGTGAGGCATCTGGAAAAAACAATTATGGAAATGAGTCCAAAGGGTCCAAAAATGGTAGAATAGATGTATGGGATGGCCTGAAACGGCTAGAAAACATGAAAATCAGGCGATCCACCTTGTCACCCGCTGCCAACTTCTCTGGCCAGATCCCAGCCCGTCCAGCCGCCGTTTGCCATGAAATTTCATGGTCGAGCTCGCCTTCACTTCGGCTTCCTCCCTGGCTGGCTCGTGTAATAGATTGGTGGGAGGAATGGGTAAAAATAACAGTGACCCAGTTCGACGTTAAATGGATCGAAACGATCTAGTTTGGACCCACGGGTCTAGGGGAAGAATTCCTTGAGTTTTAGGGATGAAATGGATATTTTGGGATTTGTTTTCTGTTTGGCATGCTTATCGAGGCTTATATGGAGCCTTGGATCACTAATAAATAAAAATTGAACATTGGTTTGGATACTAATATAAAATTTATGCTTAAAACTTCTCAAAACTATAATTTTTTATCCGTGATTTAAAATTTGAAGTGCTGCCAATCTATGAATTCGGATCAACGAGATCTATACAATATTACCTTAGTTAAACAAAAAATATTGACCATTGAAAAAGTCAACTTGAATGCACATATTATTCACTTGATCAAACTTGATAAAACATGTATATTTTGATATAGGTTGTTACATCGAATCTGGTGACATGTATCCCTAATCGTCTTATGTGGCAACTCAATTGCTATTTATTAGTCATGACTTCGTAACCGATTATCGACTCATTATTTTACCTATATAATATTCTTTAAAAAAAATATTAAAATGGCCCCACAGGCCTAGTAATAGGCCCATCCATGCTAGTGGCCATATAGTAAATATGTCTAGATTGGTGGCACTTTCTTGGGTAAGTACCCAATTGTGTTAAAGTCGTGAGCTCTGAATCTGTATTGGAATGGTTCAATCAGCAACCTAACTAGAGCACGCTCACACCCATTTCTTTGACCTCTGATAACTAATCGCTCATCATTTCCATTTTTTCTCCTTTAAATTAGTCTGAATTCTTCATTCATATCATTAAAAAAATGAAACAATTATCAAAATTAATGGATAAGATATTCCTATATTCATGATGATCAGGCATGAAAGGTCTTCTATGTAGGACCCCATGAAAGATATGTTTAGCGAAATATCTTGATGCCTACAGTGCATGCTGTTCCTGAAAACTTCTTTTGCAATCCATTTGCTTCGGTCAGCTTAATTAGCATTTCTCCCATTATAATGAGTTAGAAACTAATACCAAGAGTAATTATTTTATTATTATTATTATTATACGTATTTAATCATATGGTAATAGACAGCCAAATGAAAAAGATAGAAAAAAATCATATGCTGATAAATGATTTGCAACAATATAAATGTAATGTTTGAACAATATGACAATGGAGTCTCCTTAGATGTACTTTTAAGCGGTCAATTCTTTTAATTGTTGAAGGAAAAAAATAAAAATAAAAAATTCTTTTGATTGTCCCCAAAAAAAAAAAAAAAAAGAAACAATTTAATAACTAAACTCAATTTGAACTAAAATTCAAATTCACGTGTTTTGTATTTTTTTTTTTCCTTTCTAGATTTATAATTAATACAGTTGTCTAATTAATATTAATTAACATTAATAAATTATTAAAATAAATATATTACATATAATTTTTTAAAAAATGAAAACTAAACATGTTAACAAGTTAGATCTTATTTTATTTATTTATTTTTTTTAACATCGAGTCTAAATTTGACCGTACAATGAGGCTAAAAAATTACCCTTCCATAATTAAACATTTTTCCTGCCAAACCCAAGAATAAATATCTCACTATTACATGACAATTATATATTTTTTAAAAAAATATATAAAATATATAAAATATATTTTTGTAATTATGTATATGTTAAAGCATTTGTTTAAGGTTGATCAAGAAAACTATTTATTTGACATATTTGAAGATAATTCTAATCTTTAAAAGTATACTATGTTTTACTTTATTTAAAGATAAAAAAAAAAAATTCATGAACTAAAAAAAAAAAAAAAGAGAGAGAGAGAGATAAGAAAATTATAGTTGACTCCACAATTTTTTTTTTTTTATAGCTAACTATTATTATTATTATTATTATTATTATTATTATTACGTTGGGGTGGTGAAATTCAAACTTGAGTCCTTATTTAAGTAAACCAACCAATTATTACAATTGATTGTTTTGGCATGGATTTTATTTTTTATTTTATTTTATTTTATTTTGGGTAACGTTAAAGAAACACTTTTAAAATAAAAAACTTTTTATTTTTTCTTTCAAAAACAACTTATGTTCACCAGATTATTTAGGAACTCTTATGGTATACTACATGCAGTATACTACTGGTTTAAACAGATAATATAAATTATTATATGAATAAGTGGCATCTGTTTTTCTTTTTTCTTTTTTTTTTTTTTTGTAATTAGGGTTTGAGATTTGAATTTTAAACTGTTGTGCTGAGAAAATATGAATTTATCACTAAATTATTTTTAAAATTGTTGTGCAATATAGATTTATTACTAGACTATTCTTATGGCATATAATTTAACTAATAACATAATATTATATCATTTGTTACATCAGTTGTGGTAAATAAAATTTAGAAACAAAATGATAACAATACAACTATTGTTGTCATATTAATTTATTATACAAATAAAAGAAAACTAACTTCGTAAAATCAAACCCAACGATAATTTTCTTGTTTTATAATATTTAGTGATTAACTTGTTTTCATTTTAATTTTTATATATAAATAAAATAGTTTAAAAGTTTTTATTTTATTTTTTTCCCGCAATTAATAGCTTGAAAGTTAAAATCATAATTCGAAGTGCATATATGATATAAATAGCAATAAAGGATGCCCTGTCCAAATAATTTTATTGTTTTATGGAACATTTATTACTCCATCTAATTTATGTTCCAGTCGAACCAACCGCACCCTGACATTCAGGCAATTTAGATACGTACAAGGCACAACCAACAACTCATTGGGCCACCCCATCTACTTCACTGTGCGCACATGTGCATCCAATCTAGTCTCTTCCTCCAATCCCATACATAACATATGCCACCAGAACCTAGATGCACCCACAGCATTATGTTTCTCCGTTGATCAGACCAAATCATCCAACGGTATAATAATGCTGAACACCCAATGATGGTGCGTACAAATGTAGCATATGAATACTGGGACAAAATTGGGCTTTTCAACTCTTTGGCTTGGTTTACAAGTGATCCTCTTTAGTTAAGTCAGAGAAATTGATTACGCTGATAAGGCACTTTATTTTGTTCTTTCTTTCTTTTTTTAAATATAGTTTTCTTTCTTTCGAAAATTTTGTTGCTATATTAAAATATTTAGAAAATTATAAAATGAAAATAGGTACAAAAAATACAAAATAAAAAATAAAAATTGGAAATTGGTGTAAGCTTGTACATCTAATAATCTTGTTGGGGAGTCTCATTATCAGCCATCTTTCACTTTGTCTGTTTCACAACTAGAGCCGTGCAGGTGGCTTAGTCTTTCTCTCAGCTTACTTTCCCCGCGCTTCTATTTCTTTCTCCCTCTCTCTCTCTCTCTCTGTCTATCTCTGTCTTTTTCAATTTCTCTTACATGTGTGCTCTTTTGCTTGGCTACTTTGGTCTCAGTTTCTGCTTCAAACATTGTGTGTAAGTTGCTAATTTTGATGGTTACCTTGTTAATAATAACCCTGTCTTTTACTTTTGTATGTTCTTCAGGTGGTCCTTCCTTTTCCATTTTCTGAATTATCTGAAGCAAATTCTGTCTGTATTTACATGTTAGAGATTGCAAGAACTTGTTTCTTGTAGTTTCTGGTGCTTAATTTGAAATGGATTTCTTCAATTCTTTTGTTGTTCCCGTCATAGTTACTGTTCTCGACTCTTGTGGGGTGATTTTTATTGACTTTTCAATTACATGGAGTTTGTCTCCTTTTGTTTTCTATGAATTATATGTAATAATCTCTTGGTTTAGTTCGCTATTTTCATTTTGTAGCTGGAATATGTTTTGGCCCTTGTGGGTTTGATTAATTAATTAGTTAGTTTTAAAAGGTTTGTGGGTGTGGTGGGTAGAAACTTTGGTAAAGCAAATCTTGCTCTTAGACCAGTTTCATCGTTTATTTCAGACTTTTTACCTTCTGTATTGTCAATTGTAATGATGATTATTAACTTCAGCATGGCTAAAACTGTGTCAATTACAAGTTTTTTCCTACTTACTTTTCCAATTACCTGCTGTGTAGTAGTTCCATCCCAAAATTCAGTGGTTTTGGTTTGTGTTATTCAGCTTGGGATCAATTCAGTTATTACGATTTTCTTTTTTCCCCAAAGTTTACTTTGGCCCGATATGCTCTAGATACATTTAAAATTGGATTTTCTAACAATGTTTTCTGTGTATGTAGCAAATACTTCATATAGTTGACAAATTCCATTCAGTTTCATTATCTTTATATTTCTGTATAATAGACAATGAAAAGAAAACATACAATTTCTGGCAGCTCTGGATCATACAATTTCTTGCAACTCTGGGTGTTCTCTGGATCATATAATTTCTTGGAGCTCTGGGTGTTCTTGTATGCTGAACATCCAAGAAATATATATATATATATATTATTTTTTTTTGTGGTGGTGTTGAAGTTTTTTTAATTACTATTTGTGAAACCTTTTGTTTAGCTATTTACAAGCTTTCACTTTTTAATTTTTTTTCTTCTAATGGATGATGGATCAGCGATGCTGTAAGATATTGTCGACAATGCACAAAAGATAAAGTACATTAGACAGATATTTTGGGCACTAAACATGACTGCTATTTCACCTTTCCCAGTCAAGGATCAAGGACAAAAACAGAGTTTTCTTCTTGAGGTAATTTCTTGGTTTCATATTTGCTTGTGATTTTCCACATTTGTTGGATATTTTGTATTATTTAGAACCTTGACTCTTATACTTGTTTCTTATTTAGGTTGCTAATAGAGAGAAACAATTGTGGGGATTGATATATAGCAAGGGTTTATTGCATTCTGATGTTCAGGACTTATATCATAAAGTGCTTTCCGATTATGAGAAAATCATCCTAAAAAATTTTGAACAGTCAGATCTTCAAGATGTTGAATATTCTTTGTGGAAGCTTCACTATAAGCATATTGATGAATTTCGTAAAAGAATAAAGAAAAATTCTCCTACGACAGAAAGCACAAAGTCCACAGGGCCACATAATACCACTTACGTGGAAGGATTCAAATCATTTCTCTCAGAAGCAACCAAGTTCTACCAAAATTTGATTGTCAAAGTCAGAAAATATTACAGTCTTCCAGAGGAGTCTTTGTTCTATAGAAAGGCTGGTATCTCTTCTTCTGTTGAGCCTAAGACGTTGCAGACATGCCAATTTTTGTGTCATCGATTTTTAGTTTGTCTTGGTGATCTTGCTAGATACAGAGAACAACATGAAAAACCTGATAATCGAGACCATAACTGGTCAGTTGCAGCCACCCACTACATGGAAGCAACATTAATTTGGCCAGATAGTGGAAATCCTCAAAATCAGGTAAACTTTGTGAATTTGTCTTTTTTCAATAATTGCATTTAATGATTTTAACATTACCAATTTTCTCCTTTCATGTTAACCAAATATGTTTGCAGTTAGCAGTATTGGCAACGTATGTTGGTGATGAATTCCTTGCTTTGTACCACTGTATCAGAAGTTTAGCTGTTAAAGAACCTTTCCCAGAAGCCCAGAATAATCTTATACTCCTGCTTGAAAGGGTAAAACTCAATGTGTTGCAGTTGCTTTGTTTCTTTTGTCCTTTCAATATATACCAATATTTCACCTCAGAATTTAGCAGTTGCTTCTTATGATATTGCAGAACAGGTCTTCCCATTTGCATTCACATTCAAATAAGGCCCAGTTTAATTTCCTGAAACCGTTTGAGAGAAGTGGTATTGAGATGAAAACACAATCAAGTGATGATTTCTCAGATTGCAATATGTTGGCCTCTGAGAATAATGGCTCTATTCATACAAACTTTTGGTCTGATATTATCAAAGTAATAAGTTTCTTCTTCATAAAATCCAGGTATTTACTTATTTTCGATTTGCGCTTTTAAAATGATTTGATCATGTTGCTGCATTATGTTGTTGCATCTTATTTTAGATTTCTGATTGAAGTGTTTTGATGTTGTATTGTCCTCAAAAAGTTGACAGAATGCTTCGTATATTATGAATATATAAGTTATCTGCTTCTTTCTTTGTCTACTATGCTTTGCAGCTGAACAACCCTAATGTTAATAAATTTTCTTTCAAGTTGCAAAGACTCAAGCATATTGGCACACTGGATTTCCGTTCTTTCACTCTCTCGTATTTTGATCGCCCTACATTTTTGTTTTGTTTCCACTTCTTTTTTTCCTCCTCCTTTCTCTCCTTTATGATATTAAATGGTTAAACTGAATCCCAAATGTGACTTTGTTGGAATGTAACTTTGTCTTTAGATCAGATGGATTGCATTAGACTGAGAATTTTTTTTTTCCACGTTGCATAAGTTTTCAGTAATAAAAATTTAATTTCTACGCTCTTTCTATTGAGTTCTAACATTTTCTGCCACTTGTTAATATGGACAGTTTGGATGAATTCCCTTGTGCATTCACATCTTGTATGAAAGAGTTGGATGCTCTGATGGCACTAGATGATACAAAACTAAAAGCCATCCTAGAGTCCTATCAGCTTATGGATTCAGTTAGAACAGGCCCTTTTCGGGCCCTCCAAGTCGTTGCTACATTACTTTTTACCCTGCAGAATCTAATTGAAAGGCAAGATAAAAGAGATTCGAAAGATGTCAAGGATGCACAGAATAATTTTCTTAACCAATGGGCACTTACTTCTACATTCATTTTCATGGGCCGCTTTGTGGATAGATGTCTGGAGGCTAGTGCATTAGATTCTTGCTCTCTTCTACCTGCTGTTCTTGTTTTTGTGGAGTGGTTAGTTCACATGCTCGATGAAGTAGAGATTTATGTGGTTGATGAAAAAAGCAGAAGTGCCATGTCTTACTTTTTTGGCGCGTATGTTCACCTGCTAAAGAGATTGAATGTCAACAAGAATGAAATATCTCTCGATAGTACTCCTCTTTGGGAAGACTATGAGCTAAGGGGCTTCAGACCTGTTGCTTCTGCACAGTTGTCATTAAATTTTTCTACTCATTGGGAACATGTAGAAAATTTTAAAAGCGGAGCTGACTGTAGGACACGCCGCATTATCAGAGCTGGATTTGAGATTGCAAAAAGATCAAGTGGTTTTCAAAAGTGGATCATATATGATCAATCAAGAGGAGAATTCCAAAATTCCTATATGGCCGGGTTAAAGGAATTTCATGATGCGGAAAAGATGGAGTCCATCAATTCTGATATTAAAACAGATTTGCCTAATCAGCATTATTGTAAATCTGAAAAAGAATATGCGAATGAGATCCCAGGGGAAAATTTCAGTCTGAATGGAAAATGTGCTATCATCGAAGAGGAAGAAGTCATTCTCTTCAAGCCTCTCACTAGATATAATTCAGCACCAATATATACCAGCTCAAATGATGCAAGTTCTCCGAAAGAACTGATGGATCCAATTGTACCCTCTGATGACTGCTTGCGCCGTGCAACATCACTTCTTATAGCACAAAATCAGGCACATGGTGAATCTTCAGCTTTCCACACTGACATGACTAATTTTGGGAACAAGTCATCTAAGCAATTAGAGCCTGGTGCAAAGGATGCAGGGGCACAGCCATTTTCAGACATCCCAATCTCTGCTGGGCCTCCTTCACTCAGTGCTTGGGTCCTTGACAAAGGAAGTTTGAACCATGATAAAGAGAAAGCAGCAGGTGGTAGTAGTAAACATGGCTTGAGTCCTATTGAGGAGGTAGTTTCTGAATCTTTAAATGGTCTGTCCATCAGTGAAAATGAAGATCCTGTCAATAATCATGTATCTTCAACCACCAGCTACTCTACTTCTTATTTGGCTCCAGTGCCTTCTGCTCCTTTACTGCCTGATGATGCTGTTTGGTTTTCTGGTCTTCAGTCTAGTTTTATTGATTCCAAAACTTTTGAGGGTGTCAACAGTACAGAAACTTTATGCAATGCCCCACAGGCAAGCAGCTATCCAAATTGGACTGCTATGCGAGGGCCAGAGGATTGTGGTCTTGGCATTCCAGGTTTTCTGGATACATATCCACCCGTGCGCAGAATGACTTCATCAGAATGGCTTCGTCAGTACAGAGGAAACCATAATCTTGAGAGGTCATATTATGCATTTCCTCCTTTTTATTCTCCTGGGAACCTTGGAAATCTCTATAATCGTGATGCTTCCAGGTTTGGTCCTTTTGATCAATTGGGAAATCCTTTGGTCTCTAATCCAGCCTTACATATGGAGAATCCTCCATTGTACCCAGCTTTCCCTCTAGATTATGGTGCAGATGTTGGACAGAGAAGGGAGAAACTCTTTCATGGTTACCAAAGACCAAATCCCTTTGGCTGTGGTGCTGTAACAGAACTACGAAATGAGCAGCAGCCACTTCTACAGTACCTCAAAGAAAAGGAAAGGCAACTCCAGCAGGATCCTACTGCGAGGGGTCCATACATGGGAAATTAGATAGTTTCATATGAAACTGAAGACAGAACCATCGTCAAGTTGTCAAGTTATAGAATTTGTATTTGTGTTTGTATATATGAAAGTAGATGTTTTGGTAGGTAGGAGTTTGAAGAAAGTGTGTAGGAAAATCCTACCGTCCAGACGTCCACAATCTTCTCGATGAATTTGTGAAAATACACTTGTTTCACTGTGTTGAGACTAAACTGACAGGAGAGAGCATTCTGCTTGGAAACTTGAACTTTAGCACGTCTTGCTGCCGAAATTGCTTCAGTTGCTCATAATCGAACTACATATTGACTACTCAATTCTGTTGACTATGAGCGGTTACAGGATCAGTATGAAATGGAATTATTTAAAAAAGGCTCTTGATCAATTTGGAGTCTATAAAAAGTAAAATGTAAAAATAAAAAAATAAAACAATAATGTTATGTTTATCCAATGATAATTTGGATCAGAGTATAGTTAGTTAAATACGAAATGCCAAAAATATGTAAACTATGTGTGTGTGTATTAATCATTTTATTTATTTAAAAATAAGGAGAAAAATTTGGCCAAAAAATATGTTAAACATAAAGTTTATAAATTTGGTATATACATATATAATGTATTATAAATTAAAATATATTGGACAAAAAATATAGATATTAAATATATATAGAAATTAATTATTTTTAATATATACCATAAAAAATATATATAACTATTAGTGAGATAATAATAGTTTAATATATTAAAAAAGTAAAAAATAGTAAATAATTAAATGAATAAAATAAAAAACAAAAATATACATTAAGTAAAAAACAAAAACATGCATTTTTTTTTATGTTGTCATAAAGGGAAAAAAATTGAAATTATTTATTTTTTCAAAAGTAAGTCTTTTTTCACATGTATGCCAATACGTTTAATATATATTTTAAATTTAATATATATTTTAAACTATTACCCCAAAAGAAAATATATATATATTTTACTGTACATTTTAAAGTGGATATGGAAAACCAAGTTTTTTTTAAAGAAAAAAAAATGTGCATACATTCTACACCTATTATTCATGAACTAACAAGGGATCAGGAGTTTTTCTTTTAAAAGTTTTCAGCTGCTTTTACTATTTCGCCCCCTTTAAAATGCCATTTTACCAAAAATCACCTATGATGAGCAATAGATGTGACTTCTCCAATACATCTTTTGGACTTTTGGTTACTGTTCTTACTTATTGTTCTCTTTTTTTTTTTTTTTTTTTGTTCGTTTTGTGTTTATTTATTTATTTATTTTTTATCATTACAATAATATTATTAATATATAATTTAAAGTAAGGGTGTGGTGTCTTGAACCTAAAAACTTCATGGATGTGACCATAGATATGGAAGGCATATCAACTAAATCAATTTTAATTTTACTTATTCTTAGTTAAAGATGCAATTTTTAATATCCAAATCCAAGAAAATGTTCGAAGTTTGAAATTTTAATTAAGTTTGATCAGAATTTATCGAGGTTAACCTAATGGAACCTACAATTGACTTTTTGGTATAGCTAGAGTTCCATTTTAATTAAAGCATCATTGTGAAGAACTGTCACCATGAGACGATAGACTAGTGGTATGACTAATTTTGTGGTGAAATTGAAGAGTTATGGTTAAAACAAAGTTTTGATTCGGATTGAATAAGTGAGGCTCAAAATTGACTTTTTTATTTGGTTAAGGTTTGATGTTGTCCAGCATACTATATAGTGCTTATTAATATGAGCCCATAGACTAAAAACACGTTTAATTTAGAACTATAATTATAAAATTATGATTCTATAAAGTTTTATAATTGTGTGACTGGTATAGATATCTTAAATAATTTTTATTGAAAAATACATAAAAAAATATTTGAAAATATCATTGATATGTGCCACATGCCACCAATTTATGGATGCCACATGTCCAACTTCTTTTTTTCTTTTTCTTTTTTTTTCCTCTCTCTCTCTCTCTCTCTCTCTCTCTCTCTCTCTCTCTCTCTCTCTCTCAATTTTGGCCAAATTGACCCCCAACCCATCGAAATTTTTCCTTACCGCCCATCTCACCTAAAAGCCCACCTTGAGACCGGCCACCTCACCATTTTTTCAAGTTAAGGCGAATCGAGGCATCTAAGCTAACAGCAGTGCTTGAGCATGGTCATCGGAATTTGGCCATTTTTAGCTGTGCAAACACCCTTACCTACTATTTTTTGGACTCCTTGAGTCCATTTTGGAGCTTCTTTCATTCCAATTCTCGCTCGCTTGCAAGACATCATATTGTGAACTTGGCCAAATATTTTTGGTGTAATTTCAATCATTATGGACATCCTTGAGCTAAGGTGAGTGCATTTTCTTGTTGCCCATCTTATCAGCTTTTTATTGACATATAGTCTGTAAATTTTGGTTGAGTTTTGAGTATAAACCTAATGTGAGTTAATTTCGTATAATACCCGGTAAAATTGGACCAATATTGTACAATTTAAAGTGCAGTTGATGTTGTATATAGGTTCCTAGTGGTTATTAGGTGGTATTTGAAGGTTCAATTCTATTAGAATATCAATAGGATGACAATCCCCTAATTTTGGTCTTTAGGCCAAAAGGTTACTTTGTAATTTGTCCAATTTTGATAATTTTTGAGTCATGGAATAAAATTGAGATTATAGGAACTTAGTTGTATTTTTGTCTATTTTTATGAAAGTCCAAATAATATTTTCATAATATTTTAAACATCCAATACTGAGACAGAAGGTGGCCTACTGTGCAGTAGGAGTGAGTACCTCCAACCCAATGAGTAAAATAATTTTTAGATTGTATTTCGGGCTTTGCTAGTATATTAATTATATAATTTAAAACTTATTATGTGGAATTTTGGAATTTACGTGCATGCATATGAATGTTGTGTGTGTATATATATATATGTACATATAAATATAGATATTTATATTTACATAATTAGGTGGTTTTGGTATATCATTTGAGGTTGTAGTTCGATGATTAGTATATGTACTTAGGTTTCGTTATGTATATTTGTGGTATTTTTATCAGATAAATTAATATGTTTAAAAGAAAATATACTTATTATTATTATTTTTTACTTGTTGATATAACAGTTTGAGATTTGGGATATTTATTTTGGAAAATATATTATTATGCCTTTCTATGAGATAATTTGTTAAGTTTATTTTTATGCACTTTATTATCTTAATTATTGAAATTTTTAAATGCTAATTTAAAGATATGCTACATTCATATATGAATTTTATTCATTTAAGTATTGGATTATTTGAGGTTTGAGAATTTAATTATTAGTATGGGAATTTTTATGATTATCACGTGATTTTTGTGATTTTTGGTGTTATCTGATAAATTTTTACACTGGATTATATGATTCCATGTTTTCTGGTAATGGATTTACTTATGTTTTTAATTAATGTTTTAAATAGTTTTACTTATGTCAAATTCTTTATAATCATTTTAAAAGTTTAGCTAGGGGTGCTGTATGTTAAACATTATTGTGGTAGTAATTTTTATTCGGATTTAGAATGAAAGTATAAGTATTAATTTTAAATATTATTATTATTATTATTATTGTGAATGGTTTTGCTTTCCTAAAAGCTATTTGTATATAACAAAATATTTATTATTATTATTATTATTATTATTATTATTATTATTAGTGTGGATGGTTTTGCTTTCCTAACAACGATTTGTATATAACAAAATATTTATTATTATTATTATTAATTTGATTTTAAATTTTTATGTGGCTTTTTGTAATCATGCTTATACGTATATATAACAATGCTTATATATATGCATTGTGTATATATATTTATATATTTATTATTATTATTATTATTAGTGCGGATGATTTTGCTTTCATAAATGCAATTTGTATATAACAAAATATTTATTATTATTATTATTATTGTGGATGATTTTGCTTTCCTAAAAGCGATTTGTACATAGCAAAATATTTATTATTATTATTATTATTATTATTATTATTATTATTATTATTACTATTATTAATTTGATTTTTTGTAATCATGCTTATACGTATATATAAGAATGCTTATATGCATTGTGTATATATATTTATATGTTTGCATGCATGTGACATTTAAATATTGTGGTGTATAAAGCCATGCTTAGTTTTAGTATAATAAACAGTCATTCTATGTGGACTATGGCTTTTAAAGAAAACAGGTTACATACTCGGTATGGTGCTTTAGTTGTATTACACTTGTAAATATGATTTCTAAAGAAATATGAAAATTTGAAATTTTATTTATTATACAATGTAATTGTAATTATCATGGTATTATTATTGTGATTCATATAATCTTTATCGTTATTATTGTTGTTATATTATTAGTGCTAAAGATATTACGAACCTGGAATGTCTGTATAAGATAATAATTAAAATGCTGAAAATTTATGAAATTATAATAAATGGGAGGTATGGGCCACTATGAATATGTAAAAGCGTTTTTTTATTTTTTATTTTTTATTTTTTTATGTACAAGGGCTGTTATTGGATTTTTTATAAAATTTTCAATGGGACTTCCTCTACTTGGAAGCATCCTAAGATTTTGATAGGGAACTCCAAAAAGGATTTGACATAAATGGAGTGGGTGGGGGCAAGGATGGCCTTTTCTCTATCCTTGCAAGGATTCGGAGGCCTATCCTTGCAAGGACTTGCCATAATCCACATTTAGAAGAAGGTAGGCATTTTAGTGATTCCTCAATTCATGCCGGGGGTGCCCATTCTTTGCCCTGTCGTCCTGTTTGTGTTTTTAATAATATTTTATTTTATATTTTTTTATTAAGTATTATGTAAAATTAAAATATCAAAATTGCATAAACTACAAATCTAAATAATAGAATATTAAAATTAAAATATATAAAAAAATTATATATTTAAATAATTATATAAAATATATTTAATATTTTTAATAATTGGCTAAATGGCCCAGGGCAATGTATTTTACCCTATCCTGCCATCATCTTGGGTAGCTGGGGAAATACCACTCTATTAGGGGTAAGGCATGATAAAGATTAGGTTAGGCAAGATAAATTGCCATCAATCAAGTTCATCACAAACATTATTTCAACATTCACAATCATTTGAAAAAAATTCACAATGGAAAGGTAAAATAAAATACAAGAAAAACCAGTAAAGAAGAAATCTAAAAGCCTGAATCCACAGATCCCCCTCTCAAGCAAAGCTTTGGCTTCTTCTCCTCTCCAATGTACTCCAATTGCTCCATCACCTTTCCTTTGCCTTCTCGAATATTCTTTGCATATTCTTCTATATATCTCCTTTTATGGCTGCCAAAATTTATACCTCTTTTACAGGGAAGTGATGCCTTGAATCTTAAGCAAATAAGACCTGGGGATTGTTTTCAAATCCAAGCTAACTAGGTTTCCAAACACCAATCCTAATTGACAATTAGGTGGGGCTGGTTTTAACATGAAAACTTACTTCGATCTCATGTGGTGTACAATATGTATAACTAAAATAGATGGTTTTGAAAATAATCTATAACAATTAATTATATTCAAATCTAATGATGACATGTGGAAAATTTTTTTTTATTGACTATCTTACTTTTATATATAATATAAATAATAGATATATAATATTATTTAAGTTTTGATATTATTATATATTACATGCATGTTTACATACAAAACTTTAAATTATATTATATATATTATTGCTTATAAAAATAATTTAAAATAATCTGAAGTAGCAAATTAAAAATAAATAGAAATTAGATATATTAAAACATATAATAATATTATTATTAATATGCAACGAAAATAAAAATAAAAAAAATTGTTCATTCATTAAAACCATTTCAACACTACTAATTTTTTATTTATCATCTAAGTTTGGGACCTCTCAAAGTCTTAGGATTGAACTTTTGAACATCCACTATTTTTTTTTTAGCGTTAATTTGGTTGATAAAATTAACCTATCAGATTATATTTTAAAACTTATTTAAAAATTTTATTGTTGCTAAGTATATTTGTATCTTAATTTTTTTGTTCAATCTGTATTGTAAAGTTTGTTAAAAACTAAAAGTTTAACCTCTATATATAATACTACTCAATTATAGAATTCAAATGAAAAGTACCTACCTATCTAATTTTTCCCATATATGAAATTCAAATTCAAATTCATTTATTACTTATCCATATATGTATATGGATTAGTAGATAGAATCTAATTATTAATTTTTGTATATAATATTTTTTTATTTTACAATAAAATAAATATAACAAACAAACAAAAATATTAATATATAAATTATAAATTTTTTTAATATTTTTTATTCTAACTATCTTTTTTCTTTTTTTTTCTATTCCTTGCAAGTAATTAATTTTTCTATATTAAATCCTTATAGCATAATTTAATTATCTTTGTTATTATTATTATTATTATATACTTTTTACCTTATAAGATTATTTATATACGGTTACATATAGTTTACGTTGTAAGGTAATTAGTTATTTTATAATTAAATAAATATGACAAAACAATAAATGTATTAATATATAAATTATACAGATAATCTCATTATTAATTACCGTACATAAAATCTTATTATTTACAATAAAATAAATATAACAAAACAATAAAGATATTAATATATAAACTATAATTTTTTTAATATTTTTTATTATAAATATCTTTTAGACATGTTTTGTTTTTTAGGGTCGATTATCAAAAAGTATTGTAGGAAGTGGGTTTGGAAACTGAAACAAAAATAATTATTTTTGGGCCTCTTAGATGAGCTGAGTTATGAAGAGGAATACAAATTGAGCTTTGATGCTCATTATAATTTTGCAAGATAATGTTTACGAAAAAAGAAAATTGCAACACCATATGTGAAAAAAAATTAAAAATGGTAACACCATAATATTATTTTACAAATATAATATTATATTTTTGTCTTAATTATACACTTTAACATTTTTGTCTTATTAAAGGTTTCCTTAATCAAACGTCATATAATATCATAATAATAATAATTATATTTTTGGGCACAACCAATAAAAGAATATATCAAATAAAATAAAATCTAAAAATTTGTTTTGAATATAAATCCTACTTTGTCATGTTCAAAAAAAGATACCTCAAATTTTTTCACTATTAGAATAAAATTATATTATTTATGTAAAATTTTTTTTTATGTCCAAATAAGGAGATATCTTTATTATTTTCCATATAATCACATTTGTATATGTAAAAATATTTAAAATACATTATATATGGAGATACACTTTAATATATTATTTTACAAATATAATATTATAAGGTCAAGTCCAGAAAGACTACTAAGCAATATAATCTTATTAAATTAATTTAATTGCCATTTAACTTTAAGCAAAGTTTAGCGTAGAGAAAAATTAAAAAAACTAACGATAGAAAACAATAAAAAACAAGTGGAATCAAGATTAACGTTTAAGAGTTTAAATTACTAAGGTTTTATAATCTACCATTTTTCAAATTAACAATTCATGTTTAAAATTATTAAGGTTTGAGAACCCACCATTATTCAATTTAACAATTCCTAAAATATCAATTATGTTATAGGTGAAATTGTCCTTGAATAAGAAAAGAGAGCAAGGTTATTTCCTAGATCTAGTCGGATGATTGACTTTGTGACCTTAGTAAGGTGAAATGATTTTCTTAGCTTCCAACTAGATGAAGGCCTTAATGGTCTTAACAAAGTGACTAGTTTGTCATTATCAACTAGGTTGATTAGTTCAATGCCAAATCAAGGAGCATTTGCCAATAGAGAAAGTTCATGAACTAAAGAAACATCAAATTTCTACCTCTGAAGACCAAATAAATCATCAGAAAGTGGACATGAAACAAAAAGATATAATGGAATATGAGGTCACAATCATCGTGTAGTTGATTTCCTAAATATTTAGAGGTCGAGGCAATATAAATACAATGAATAAGTTACTGTCCCTCTCTTCACATAATGGAAGAATCATATAAAAAGAGAAAGTCATGACTCTTATCTTCGTATAATAAGGAAAGCACTTCCATCATTCCCAAGTATTCAAGACACCATTTTGAATGCTTGACTTATAAATAGAAGGAAACTTTTATTTATTGGGGTGAGGGGTAGGGGGAAAGAAAGCTTGAAGGATATAAGAACATGAGATTAGAGATTTTTATTAGTGTACTCCATAATATCAACAAAAGTTTTAGTTTGATTTTTCCGCTTTCGTCCTTTAATTCTTGAGTTCTACTTGACTATTCGGGGTCCTGATTGATTTAACCCAAAATTTGCCTATAATGTTCTAAGACTATCTATGGGAATGCTATTTATATCATTCCTATACTAGGTGTAAGGATTTAATTGTAATTTTCCATTAGCTCAAAAGGTGAACTAATTATGGTGGTGATAACTTCAATTGGACAATAATCAAGGAACTACAGAACTTCAACTAACGGAGGAAGTGGACTTATACCTTTTGAAAGAATGCATTCGAACCAAACTTGTTGAGGTTAGATGGAAGGAACTCTGCCATATGCTGAAGTAGCACAACCATTAATGAGGATGCGAAGCGAGCAACTAGGCCCTTTTAACAATAGTTCCACTACTGATAATCAACTAGAAGGCAAGTGAGCTGAGATAAAGAAATAACAGATCAAAATTTCTCAACCATATTATGAATGCTTAGGAAGCTAGTAGGAGAGCGAGAGAGGTTATGTGTGCAACAACAACAATAGCAACAAAATGCTTCATGTGGAGTCAAGCAATGAAGGCAACAAATTTTTGTTTCACTAGGCAAAAAGTCAAAGGTGAAAGAGAAATTTAACATTGAAGAGGAAAGTAACTATCTCCAACAAAATGGAGAACATGTAATGAGGCAGAATCTAGATAAAGGCCCCTAGGAAGTTGATGAGGCACATGTGAGGCATAAAATTAATGTGAAGGAAATAGGTATCATAGCACTCATACTTCTATTGATTGGAGGACCTAAGAGAGAAAATCAAGAGGATCAAAGCCTAAACTTTAACACATGAGTGATAGGTGTCAAAAGGGATGGAGACCCCCCACATAGAGCTCATGGAATGAATAAATGAACTAAGAGATGAGATGTTAAAGCATGAGAAGAAAACTAAAGATGAGTTGTAAAATATAATACTTTAGAATATTGAGCAATGAGGAAAGGGAAAGGTAGGATCACCTTTTGTAGTAGATATCCTGGCCAGTCTAATTCCTTCAAGGTTCAAGATGCCACAGATGATCACATATGATAGAAAAGGATATCCATGGATCAAGTCAATTGCTTTCGCAACTACATGGAGATGAATGGAGGAAGGAAAACAACTATATGTAAAGCTTTCTTGTTGACTTTGTTAGGATGAGCACGAAGGTGGTTTAGGACTCTATAGAGAGGTACTATTTTTGTCATTTAAAGAATTATTAAGAATGTTTATTGCACAATTTTTAAGGGTACCAGTTCCAAGGAAACTCTCTTATCGTTTGATAAGTATAAAGCAAAAACCTAACAAGATGTTAAGAGAGTATCCTACTCAACTCAATAGTGAAATGGTGTAAGTGCAAAGCTTTTTAGAAGAATTTACTCTTGCTATTTTTCTTGAAAGAATATGCTATTAATATGTTTTTTGGGCTAAAAACTAGCCCATACACTAGAAGAAATGCTTTAAATAGCACAAAAATATATTGCTGCTGAAGCTATCATTAATTCTCAAAAGGTAAGGTATGTGGAAGGAATTAAAAAGCAACACAAAGATAAGAGGACTTGGAGAGTGGGCATTAGAGCATCTAGAAGACCCAAGATAGATGAATGATATAAAAGGAACTTCAGTAGGAACTGCTACGAGGAATATATACCGTAAAATGTCCCTTAGAAAGAAGTATTCATGCTTATTAAGCATACCAACTTGCTTTTTCCATCGTTATCCAAAAGAACGCAACGTAAATAGTGTTATCTATTCCACCAAGACTATGGGCATGACATAGAGGATTCTTTCGAATTGAAAGATGAAATTTAGGCACTAATTATAAGGGGACTTTTGAGGCAGTTTGTGATGAGTAGAGGTTAGAATTGGGAATGAAGGCACAACACCCTATAAAGGCCAGCAATATCATTTCCACCACAAATATAGCCAGTCCCTGAGAACCTAGCACCTCTTTAAGAGATCTAAGTAATATTTAGGGGGGACTCATTTCGCGGAGATTCAAATCAAGCATGGAAGAAATATGCCATAAATGTGTGGATGAGGGAAGAATACCACCAGGAGAATTAGATGATAAAGCCTATGAAGGAGACAAAAGAAGAAGCATACAGCATTACATTTATCGAGGAAGAATTTTGGAAAATTCATCACCCTTATCATGACACGCTAGTAATTATCTTTCAAATAGAAAACCATAAAATATAGAGGGTACTGGTTGGGAATGGGAGTTCAGTGAATGTTCTTTATTTGAAGACATTCTAGAAGATAGGGATAAATAGGGAAATGCTTAGGTTGGTTCAAGCACCTTTATATGGTTTCATTGGTGGATGCATAGTTCTATAAGGAAGAATCACAGTAGGAGATCAATCAAACTAAATAACAGTTATGTCTAACTTCTAATTATCAATAATTTTGCCAAGTACAATGCAATAATAGACTGACCAGCACTGCATCAGTTACAAGCAACAGTATCAACTTACCTTTTAACGATGAAGTTCTTGGCTAACTCAAGAATCAGCTTAATTAAGGATGACCAATATAAGGGAAGGTAACGGTATATGATGACAATGAAATATGACGACAGTGATGGAAGCATCCATGGTGCTTAAAATGATTTAAATAGGAGATTGCTTAAATGAAGACAAGGCAGAGAAGGAAAATCAACTAGGAAAAAAGCATAACAATTTGAAAAGGAAGTATTCAAGTAATGGAGAGCTAGTAGAAAATATAATAGTAGTTTCCCTCTATGAGCTAGATTCTTACAAGACTAATGGCTGAGCAAAAGAAGCAACTGATAAAGTTTTTACCAAAGAATAAAGATGTGTTTGCATGAATGCATGAAGATATGCCTAGCAGTAACCTTTCTTTTATGGTACTCCAACTGAATGTGGATTTAGATTGCCAACTAGTAAAGAATAAAAGGAGGACCTTTAATGCAAAAAGAAGTGAAGCAATCATAATAAAGGTAGACAAGTTGCTTAAAGCAGGATTCATCAAGGAAGTACCCTAGTTGGGTAGCGAATCTTATGTTGGTAAAGAAAAGTTAACGGGCAGTGGAGAATATATATAGATTTCATTGATTTGAACAAGGCTTGTTTGAAGGACAGCTTCCCTCTTTCCAAAATTGAATAGTTTGTGGATGTAATTGCAAGGCATTAGATGTCTAGTTTCATGTATGTATAGTCAGGGTATAGCTAGATCTTAATGCACCTAGATGATCGAGAGAAAATAACCTTTGTGATTGATAGAGGACATTACAACTATAAGGTAATGTCCTCTATCAAAAGGTTGGTAAACAAAATGTTGGTGGAGCTGATTGGAAACAACAGAAGTGTACATAGATGACATGTTTGTGAAATGTTTACCAATAGGAGATCATTTAGCATACCTAGAAGAAACATTCAAAATATTGAGGATGAGTGGCTACCCTCATCAGATTTGTTTCAAAAGTAACTTAACAAATGTGTACCATTTTTTAAGGTATTGAAAATAAACAAAGGGTTTCGATGGACAAAAAAATATGAGCAGGCATTTTTGGTATTAATGGAGTTTATCAACAGATCTTTTTTTGCTATCAAAACCTTGGAATGGAGAAGATCTATTGTAGTATTTATCAACTTTAAAGGTTGAAGTGAGCACAGTACTAATGAGGTAAGAATATGCTAAGTAGTATCCTATTTATTATATCAGTTACTTAATGACTGTTGCAAAAGTAAGGAATCCCCACATGGAAAGCTAGCATTAACATTGGTTATGGCATCTAGGAAGTTGAGACCATATTTTCAAGTGCATGTCGTGTGTGAGAGTCTTATGTACCTATTATTTTATTTGTAATCACCAAGTTAAGTTCATCTATAGTCAATAGTCAAGCCTAAAGTCACTTCCTTAGATTTTCTATTTTACATTCAAGAAATAGTGCCATCATGATTCCTAAGCTCTTTAGAGGTGGGTGGCTAGTCAGCAAGGTGTTGGGTTAGACCACCACCATAGGTGAGTGCTTTGGAATTTCTTCCTGCTAGGATCATAATGGATAAATAAGCTATTTAGAGAGGGGTGGCTTGTCAGTGAGGTATCGGGCTTGTCCACTAGCACAGGTAAGAACTTGTGATGCATACTTGTAACCCCTCTACTATTCTCTCTATTACAATCTAATAAAATGAATGCATTTCATTCAATCCTTTTGTTGTTTTGTGTACTTGTCTTTTTCAATGTTGACTATTGTCATTCATTTTGTTGCTTGCCCGGTGCTTGCACCATACTAATATAGTGTGGGCTATTTCCTTGCAAGGAGTATTAACTATTGGCTTACTACCTACATAGGGCTAGTAAGCACCGCATTGTCCACTTTTGCTCATTCCAAAAGTCAAACCATGACAGTTGGTATTAGAGTATGGTTGCTAAATGAACCATATCAATTATGACGATGACAAATCAAATGTGGTTTGATGCCATCGATTAGCAGCTCAAGGACCTTGCTGAACTATAGATGTGCATATCAAGGTCCATGGTTAGCGCGAAGTCTTTGAAAAGGTGGAGATGATTAACAATTTGGCTCATCAAGATAGAATACTCGAAAGGAAATAAAACCCATGGGTGGTGGTGCTTCAAGCTTAACTCTAGGCAAGGGAGAATGAGTAGGCAAAGAGGTAATAGCAAATCTATTTGCTATTGTGAATAACTTAATGGAAGACTTTTAACCTACCATAGAGGCATTCAAGATTAAGTTAAGGTAGATGAATACCAAGCTCACTCTCACCAAGCGTGTAGTAGAAATCCAACCTGCCACCTCAATGGGAGTGGATAATGGACAATTCAAAGTGCTAGAACTTCAAGCATATGGAGGTGCGTGAGATGCAAAAGGGTTTGAAAGCTTTCTATTTGATATGAAGCAATACTTTCAAATGTTGAGG
The DNA here is from genome assembly GCF_031755915.1 of Ziziphus jujuba. Taxonomy (NCBI): domain Eukaryota; kingdom Viridiplantae; phylum Streptophyta; class Magnoliopsida; order Rosales; family Rhamnaceae; genus Ziziphus; species Ziziphus jujuba. The sequence goes on from NC_083379.1 coordinate 23,167,796, forward strand.
CTAGATTTACAGCAAATGAAGGTGATAATGGCCCCAATGTATTTGACAAATGATACAAAGTTTTGGTGGTGGTCTAAATATGAGGACATAAAAAAAAAAAAAAAGTGTCATTGACACATGGGAGCAACTGCACAAGGAACTTAAATACCAATTTCTTCCTAAGAATGTGGACTACATTACACCGTTGACATTTGAAAGAGTTAGGAAAAAAAGAAAATGTGGGAGACTATGTGAAGGCTTTCTCGATGCTCTTTCTAGATATTCACGACATGTTAGAGAAGGACAAACTCTTTTTATTTCCTAGAGGGGTTGAAACTTAGGCTAGGATGGAACCTTAATAATAAAGAGTACAGGATCTAACCACAACATTAGCAGTAATGGAGCATTTAATGGATTACAAGTTTGAACGTTCCAACAATAAGAAACCCCAACCCCCCCCCCCCCCCCCCCCCCACCCCCCACCCCCCAAATCGGATACCAATGGTGGCAGGTTTTTTAAGCCTACTAATCTCATAAAATCAGGGGGAAGTGATAACAAGAAACTTCCAAATATGATAGATGCTTCATCTCATATGTTTAATGCCTTTGAGACCAAGCCCAAACTGATGCATGCTTTTTATGCAGTATTCCATACAGAGTTGCTGAGTGTCTTTATAGAATTACCCTTAATGCTTTACATGCTTCCATTAGCTCATATGAAGTAGCAAAAAAGCAAGTGGAAACAGTAGAAGAAAGAGAAGACAGTGTCTAAGTGGGTGCATTTATATTTCTTAATGCCATGAAGAAGTAGGTTGTATAGATCAATAAGACTGACGAGAAATATCTCATGTTTATGGATACATTGATCAGTGGAAAAGTCACTAAAAGCATGATGATGGACACTAGTGTTGCTCATAACTTTTTGTTTAGAAAACGGCATAAAAAGATTAGGCTTAATATTGCATAGAGATGTGGGTTAAATGAAGGCCATTAACTTCAAGCCTTACCCATGGTGGGTTTGAGGAAATAAGTACCTTTCAACTTGGGATCTTAAGAGAACCATATTGATTTGATTGTGGTTTTGATGGATGATTTTGACATTATCTTGGGCATGAATTTGCTGTGAAGAAGAAAGCAATCCACATTTTCATTGCCAATAGGCTATTGATGTTGGAAGAAAAAATTGGTGTAGGCCTAGTGTATAAAAGACAACTGAGTGATTCAAAATTCTTGTCAACACTCTAATTTAAGAAAGGATTAAGACACAATGAACCTTTTACTTAACAGTAATAATGGTAAAGGAAGGTAGGAGTGATGAACCAACCCCTCCTATGATAATAGAAGTAGATTTGACAATGTAATGCCAGATAATCTACAAAGGAACATTCCCTTTTAATGATATCTTGATTAGAAAATTGAATCAATACATGGAGTGAAACCCCTAGCAAAAGCACGATATTAGATGGCTTCCAAAGAGCTGGTGAAATTGTGAAGGTAGTTGATAGAACTTTTAGAGGTTGGGTTCCTTAGGCCATTAATGGCATCATACGGCATGATAGTGCTATTCCAAAAAAAGAATAATGGAAGTCTACACCTTTGTGTAAATTACCAAGCTTTGAACAAGGTCATGGTGCAAAACCAATGTCTGATCCCTTTGATTGCTGACTTGTTTGGCCAACTTAGTGGTGCCAAGTACATCTCAAGATTAGATTTGAGATTGGGATATAATTAAGTAAGAATTGCTTAAGGAGATAAGGAGAAGACTACCTATGCCACTTGATATGGGACTTTTAAGTTCTTGTTGATGCCTTTTGGGTTGACCAAACACACCAGTGATATTTTGCACTCTCATGAACTAACTATTTCATGAATTTCTTGATAAGTTTGTCATAGTGTACTTAGACAACATCATTATCTTTAGTTCTACGCTTAAGGAGCATGTTGAACATCTTCCGTTGGTGTTTCAAAGACTTCGAAAAAATCAGTTGTTTATGAAATGGGAGAAATTATCTTAGCAAAGAAATGTATCAAATCTTTGGGTTATGTTATTGAACAGGGAAAAATTGGCATGAACATAAAGAAGGTAAAGGCAATTCAAGAATGGAAGACTCGCAACATTAAAGAAATTAGATCTTTTCTTGAATTGGAAAATTACTATTATTGATTTGTCAAAGGGGACTCAAAGAAGGCAACACCTCTAATAGAATTATTGAAGAAAGATGTACCATAGGAATGGAGTGACAAATGTTAGAATATATTTGATGGTTTTAAGAAAGTTGTGATGAGTGAACTGGTTTTGGCGCTACCGAATGTCAAAAAGCCATTTAATGTATAAATTGATTCATTAGATTTTGCTTTGGATTAAGTCCTACTTCAAAATGGCCATCCCTTTGCCTATGAAAGAAAGAAGCTATCAGAGGTAAAAAAGAATTATACCACACAAGATAAAGAACTGCTGGTTGTGATTCACTACTTGAGGACCTAGAGGCATTACCTATTGGGATTAAAATTGATTGTGAAAATTAACAACTAGGTTATAAGTCACTTCGTCAATCAATCGAAATTAACTTCGAAGTACAATCGTTTGCAAGAATTTATTATAGAGTTTAACTTCCATTTCAAACATAACATGGGGACTAGTAATCAAGTTATTGATGCATTAAGTCGCAAGATGGAACTCGTAGTATTAAGAGTGCTAGCTAAGGTGGCGGCTAGCACTTGATACGAACCTAGGATGACCTGCTTCTAAACCCGTATTATATTAATCCGGATCTAATTATATTCAAGTTCTAATGGTCATCTTGACCCCTAACCAACCTATGATTAGAAACCTTGGTATATAATGAAGACGCCACAATAGGTGATGGAAGGCCTATTGATAAGTCAGACTAAAACACTCATTCACTATGGTGTTTTAGGTATTCAAAAGAACAAAGAGAATTCAATCTCACAAATAATTTTCTGTATAAAATTCAAGCTTTTTCTTATTGAAAAATAAGCCTTTAAATAGGCTACAAAGTCACGAAATAAACTTTAAAAACAAAGGGAAAAAAGGGCAACACAAAGTAGTTTCCTATGGTGGCCGAAATTGTCACTCCTTTCCTAATCTAATTTAAATTAATTAATTCCTTTATTTTGAATTAGAAATTAATTAATTTACAATGAAAATAATTAAATAATAATTTCCTAAACTTATTTTTCCATAAAATAAATAAATAGAATCCAAAAAGTAATGGTAATTTCCTAAAACAAAAAGTAGAATCAAATTAGGAAACTAAAATACTAGCTTTTTGACTAAGTTGACTTTGACCAATCTTTAACCTCTTTGAGCTCCAAATCAGCTTATATATGCTTTTTAGGATTCCAAATAAGCTTATTATGCAATCCCACATGTTGCCCTTGCTTGGAGGAAAGAGAAAAAGCCAACTCAGCAAAATACAGTAAAGACAGCACAAAATACATTAAAAATAGGCCAAATTTGAAGCTATACGTACAACCCCTTTTGAATGCCTTTGAAGCTGGATTGACTTGATTCCATATCCTCTTAGACATATTTATTGAATCCATAAAGAGTTGGAACCATTTCATACTGCTCGGTGTCCATATTTGCACCAAAATTGCTACCCGGGTCCGTATCGGCTTCCGCCACTTGGATGCTTAGAATAGGCTTTGTATGATTACCCCTTATATAAATGCTCCCAAGTTGTCCTTAAATCTCGTAATTTAAGCTCTTGTGATTGGTCCAGTCTTTATCCATGTCGGGGTCATCACCCCAACGAGTTATCGGTTAAGCGGGCTCAGGTGGAATCACATAATTCCCCTCCTCTTGAAAAGGATTTGTCCTCAAATCTAGATCATCACCTGCATAAAAAGGGAACAAATCAGCAACATTAAATGCAGCACTCATGTTATACTTACCTGGTAAATCAAGATTGTAGGCCTTCTTGTTATTCGGCTCCAAAACTTGAAAAGATCCGTCCACATGCGGCATAGGCTTGGACCTTTTTTTTTGGTTTGGGGAACCTCTCCTTTCTTGAGTGCAAGAAAACCAAATCTCCTGGGTGAAACACTATTACAAAAAATACTAGAAATACAAATTCATCACATTTTTTAATATTAGCAAATAATATCTCCCAAATTCTCAAATTTCCACTAAGTAAAGCTTTTAATAATGCAGATAAAGTTCTATACAACAAAAGCATTTTTAAATTAGCATCTTTATAATTCATAACCAGCAATTGTTTCTTACCCAAGATTGCCTTATTAACATCCCAAAACTCAAATAAAAATGTTTACTTTTCCTTTCTTTCCTGTTTTTTTCTTTTCTCCCTCTCGGCCACCACACATTTTTCCTCCCTCTCAATTTTGTCACCATTTCTCTCAGGTTTTTCCATTCTTCTCACCCCACTTTCAGCCTTCTCATGGTTTTTCCACTCAATTTGTGTTTTAAAATGCTTACCTTGGATAGCAAGCTCAGACTTACCTTCTTGGATGGATGGTGAAGCTGTTAATGCCATACTAGCCTTCTCCTTGAGTGTTTCGGCCTCCCTCCTTTGTTGGATTTGTAATTGGTCTCTATATACTTCCTTTGGAGTTAATGGCTCCGGCTTGACTTTTTTGCTTTTGAATCTAAAAACAATATAATTCTCTCAACCAAAATGAGTAGCATCTTTATCAAATTGCCATGGTCTACCTAATAGAATATGTCCAGCATGCATAGGCACAACATCACACAAAACAACATCCACATATTTATCTATGTTAAATTCTACCTTGGCTTGTTTATTCACTTTTATTTCACCACTATCATTAATCCATTGTAATCTATAAGGTTCTGGATGTTTAATAGTGGTTAAACCTAATTTATCAACTACAAGATTACTAATTACATTTGTACAACTTCCACTATCAATAATCATACTACAAATCTTACCTTGAATTTCACATCGGGTGTGAAAAATGGTCTTTCTTTGAATTTCATCCTCATCTTTGTATGCAGCAAGTACTCTCCTAGAAACCAAGTTTAATTAAGCATTGGATTCTTATAAGGTTTTGGGTTCATCCTCCAAGTCCTCCTCCTCTTGCTTGGCTTCATCCTCACTTTCTTCACTTTCCGATTCTAGTTTGCCATTGCCCTTTAACAACATGATTCTTCTATTCGGGCATTGGCTAGCAATGTGTCCTCGTCCCTGGCACTTAAAATACACAACATCATGAGTTCTAGAAGGTTTAGGATCTAATTTTACCTCATTCTTTGGTGCTTGGACAGATTCGGTTCTAGTCTCCTTCCTTGGCCAGTTTGAACTTTCTTCCCTGACTTTCGGCTTTGGCTTGCTTTCATAGATGGAATTGTTCCTCCAGCCACTTGAATTGGACCTTCCGCTGTTGGAAACACCTCCAACCCATGAGCTTACACCCCTCCTCTTAAATTGATGTTCTAATTTAATAGCCACATGCAATATCTCTTCCAATTCCACATATTGTTGCAATTCTAGTTGGTTGGCTATCTCACGATTCAAACCACCAAGAAACCTTGGAATGGCCGCTTCTCTATCTTCATTCAAGTTCAATATCATCATGAGCATCTCCTTCTCCTTATAATATTCTTCCATGATACTACTTCCTTGGGTTAAAGATTGGAGTCTTTGGTGCAGCAACCTATGATGGTGTGTTGGCACGAATCGCTTCCTCATGGCTCCTTTCATTTGTCGCCATGCAGTAATCAAGTCATCACCAACTCTTCTTCGGGTATTTTGGTCATTGGTCCACCATTGAAGTGCATAATGTCCAAATTCCATTTCTGCCAATTTCACCTTCTTAGCCTCCGAATAATTATGACAATCAAAGATCATCTCCATTCTCTCTTCCCATTCCAAATATGCTTCCAGATCACTTTTACCCATGAATGGTGGGATGTTTACCTTGATATTCCCTAGATCATCATTTTTGTTCCTTGCTGGTCTCCTACAGATTGGCCTTTTTTGAGGTTCAAAAATTTCATCAAACCCCTCATCCGAGTCATCTCCAAAGTTACTTCCCCCAAATTCCTCTCTTGGTTGCCCTTAGCCTCCTTAACCTTGACTTAGACCTTCATGAGCATCTATCCTTATATTCAACCCTCTTTGTGATGTTTCTATCATGTCCATCCTTTAATCTATATTGTCAAACCAGGCATTCATTGTTGAAATGTGGAGATCTTGCCACAATGTCAAGGTAGTTCGGTTACACTTGCACTCTTTGTTTTGCAACATCAAAGACCAAACATTGTTTATGTTTATGTATTTTATTTTATCTTGTAATGTTCAAGAACAATATCCTTTTGGTAATGCCCTAAGCTCATTATATAGCTTAAGGCCTTTTTTGTCTAGTTGCTGGAATTGTATTTCCAGTAAAATAAGTCCACTTCCTTGGATTCTGTTTGAAGTAGGTTTGTTATTTGGATCTGAGTTTTGGATATGATAAACTAGATATGCAAAGGAAGCAGCAGAAAAAAGAATGGTCCAATTTGGAGCTAGGAAGGCTGAGTTAAGCCCAAAACAATCTGACCCTTGTGCAGTGTTGTTGCCCAGAAAACTAAGCGAAACTGCCTCGGGTTTGAATACTTTTGAATGGGTAAATGGACTTTGTTTTATCTGGTTTTTGGGTAGAACATAGTTTAATATTCAAAAAGGCTTCCCTACAATTTTCAAGTAAAATAGATCTGGTTTTCAAATTCCAATGCCTTAAACAAGCTGAACTGCCCATTAAAGAAGGTTTCTTGCATGCCCAGCACATTGATTAGAGTTAGTTGAGGTAGTTTGGCATGGATGGTTACTTTTAATGCTTTTTTATTTATTGCTCAATATGGCAGCATGCCTTATTGTCTTTTTGATGTATTTAAAAGTATGAAAATTGTAATGAAAAACGTTGAGAAAGAAAATATTCAAAAAACAGATTTTGAAAAACAACATTTTTGGCTCTCTCTCTCAACTACTACATTTTTGGTTTCTTCTTCTTCCCAAAAGCTAACAACCTTCTCAAGAACCCTAAACCTCCATTAAAACCAAAAACAAAACCTAAACAAACCCAAAAAAGAAAAAAAAAAAAACAAAATCAAGAACCAAGAACCAACAACAATCATTCTTGACTAACACCTTGAATGATTGTGCTCTAGGGTACAACAACATAAACCTACACCAAATTCCAGAAGCCTTTGGAATTCAGATGAAGAAATTGATAAACAAATGACAGAAGCCTTTGGAATTCAGCATTGGAGATAATTCAGTTGATTGCAAGATTGAGACACATATTGATGAGGAAATATGAAGGGCTAGTGCCATTTGTCACCAAAGTTAGGAGAGCTTCATATAAGGTGGTGACTCCGAAATGGATGTAAGTGTACTCTATGTTTCATGTTAGTAACCTTGAGCCATATTACCCAACTAATGAAGATCCAATGTGCAACAATCTAGTGAAAGATGACGATGACATCAAGCTACCAAAGATGATGAGAATCCGCCTGTACCAATACAACCGACAACCTACTGGAGTGTTGATCCGATACAGTTGAAGACTGGGCCAATCACTAGGCCACAAGCTAAGAGATTTAAGGACAACCTGGCTGGTTTCATACAAGGAGTTATCAATTATCAAAAGGGCTTGTCAATACTCGAAGATTCAAAGCCTATTTTAAGCATCCAAGTGGTGGAGGCCGATATGGACCTAGGTAGCTATTTTAGTGCATTTGTGGACTCTAGGTAGTAAGGAATGGTTTCAAAACTTATTGAAATCAATTGATATCACTAAGAGGTCATGAAATAAAGTCAAGGCAGAAGCAAAAGCAACCAAAGAGGACATTTGCGCATGGAAGAGATTGTTGGCCGAATTTGCTGTATTTACTGTTGGCTTTATTGTATTTTGGTGATTAAGCATTTTCTCTTTGTTCCAATCAAGTTCAACGTGTGAGATTCATAATTAATCCTATTTAGCATCATACATGGCATATGGGAGCTCATTTGGAGCCTTTACAAGCTGGGAACCAGTCAAAGATATCTTAGTGGTCAAACTAGTCAACTAGTTTTCTAATTTGAATTTGACTTTTTGTTTTAGGAAACTATCTTTTATTTTGGTTTTTATTTGTTTATTTTCTGAAAAAATCAACTTAGGAAAGTTATCATTTTATTATTTTGATTGTAAATTAATTAATTCCTAATTCATAAATAAAGGAATTAATTAATACAATTTAGTTTAGGAAAGGAAGGTGAGAATCGGCCAAGCTTGGTTTCCTATTCTCCATGGCCTGTTTTGACTATTCTTCTAGGGTTTAATTTTGTGTTTTCAAATATATTTAAAGGCTTATTTTTCAATGAGAAGCCAGCTTAGATGTTATTCAAAAATTTATTTGTGAGAAAAGAATTCTCTTTTTTCTCTTTGAACACCTAAAACACTTAATAGAAATAAAGTGTTTTGGTTTGTCTTATCAATAGGATATCTATCACCTATTGTGGCATCTTTGATATACCAAGGTTTCAAGTCATAGGTTGATTAGGGATTAAGGTGACCATAAGAACTTAAACTTAATTTTTCGATCCGGGCTAATATAATACGGTTTAGGAGCAAGTCAACCTAGGTTCGTATCATTTAGTATCGAAACAAGATTTTATTTAGGTTTGATCTATCTTATTTGTTTTATTTATTTTTGTGCTATTCTGCAATTTTAAAATTAGGTTAAGATTGTTCATAGTTCATACACATTCTGCATTAAAAATAAAAAATAAAAATTTCCTAGTCACATAAGGTTTCGTTGTTTTACCATATTTTTGCCTCCTAGTTTGTTGGTTGTTTTCTGTTATTGTTCTTGTTGATTTGGTGTATTGTTGATTTTTCTTTTCTGTTTTAATCTTAATTAGTTGCATTCATATATTAAAAAAAAAAAAAAAAAGAGCTGTGAAAGCATATTACATAAATCCTAAAAATTATGCAATTTGATTTTGTTTGGAGTGTGGTCCTGAGTTTGGCAAAGTTTTTGGCTTTAGAATTGCAATTTTTGGTGTGATTATTGCTACTGGAGTTGAGTTTATATTCTGTGAGTGTTAAAAAAAAAAAAAAAAAATAGGAGACAAAGAAAGAAAAGCCGAAGACTAAAAAAAAATTACAGAAGGCCGGTTTTAGTTGAAGTTTTGAATGTGAATTTGTTTGCTGGAAAATTGTTGGAGTTGCTGATTTATTGCCTATTTATTTAATATTTGGTTACTGGAAAATTGAATTTTGAGTGTAAAATTGTTTGGATTAAAATTGGTAAAGGACTTGATACAAAGACTTAAATTAAAAGAACAACAACCAACAACTACTCATATTTGTTTGAATTGTTTCTTGTTCGTTATTTGAATCTCTTTTCTAAATTTTATCCTTGAATTATTAGTTTCTTAATATTCTTGTCAGTTTTTCATTGATTCCAAAAATTCCTTGTTGAATTAGTTAAGTCAAGAATAGATTTTGTCAATTCACTCGGTATTTGTTCGGTTTAGTTGCTGTTTTGTGTGCGTTTTAATTAGAACTTTGAGATATTCTTGTGAGTGGAAAAAGACAAGAGAGTGTGAGCTTAAAATAGGGTTAAAAGTTGAAACTACTATGCAAACACGAGCGTTGAGACCTTAATTGAGTGAAACACGAGAGGGTATGATTTTAGTGAGAATTTTTGTGTTATTTATACTAACATGGTAGATTCAAGGATTAGAAAAGGAGATGGCTGATTTAGAATTAATGAAGTGGAATCAATTAGGTTCAAAGGAGATTCTCGAGCAACGGGAAGTGGAGGTGAACCCACCGACATGATGGCGATCTTGGAACAACTCCAAAGAATGAATGCTCATTTTGATCACCTACATAAAATATTGGACAGAGTGGAAAATTCTTATCGAGGGCCAAATACAAGGTTAGATGCACATGGAAGCCGAGGTCAAGGTAGAGGATGCCGTGGATGACCTAGAGAAGAATTTGGGGATAAAAATTTTGGAGACGATTTCGAAGAGGGGGCTGATGACCTAGAGGATGCCGTGGATGACCAAGAAAGGCCAACCCGTGGGAGGCATGGAAGAGAAGAAGATGATGATTTTAGAAACATTAAAGTCAACATTCCACCATTTATGGGAAAGAGTGATCTGGAAGCTTACCTAGAATGGGAGGAACAAATGGAGATGATTTTTTATTATCATAATTATTCAGAGACTAAGAAAGTTAAATTGGTAGCTTTGGAATTTTTACATTATGCACTCCAATGGTGGACAAACGAACAAAGTATCTGAAGGAAAGTTGGTGATGAATTGATTAATACTTGGCGACAAATGAAAGGAGCTATGAGGAACAGATTTATGCTGACTCATTATCATAGGTTGCTGCATCAAAGACTCCAATCATTAATTCGAGGGTGTAGATATGTGGAGGATTACTATAAAAAGATGGAGATGCTCATGATAAGGTTGAGCATGAATGAGGACCGTGAAGCGACCATAGCAAGGTTTTTGGGTGGTTTAGCCAACCAAGTGGAGCTTCAACAATATATAGAATTGGAGGAGATGCTTCATGTGGCCATCAATATTGAAAATCAATTCAAGAAGAGGAGTACAAGCTCATAGTTTCGAGGTGTTCCCAACAATGAAAGGTCTAATCGAAGTGCTTGGAGAAGCAATTCCACCTTTGATTCGAGACAAAAACTGAAACAAGGGGAAGAAAGTTCAAATCAGCCAAAATGGGAAGTCAAAACTGAATCTGTCCAAATGCCAAAGATTGAAGGTAAAACTAATCCTAAACCTTCTAGAACTCGTGACATTATGTGTTTTGAGTGCCAAGGATGAGGACACATTGCGAGTCAATGCCCAAATAGGAGGATCATGGTGCCGAGAGGTAATGGAAACTTGGAATCTGAAAGTGAAGAAAGTGAGGCTGAAACCGAATTTGATGTTGAAGGAATTGGAGATGAGGAACATGAGGCATCCGAAACACTCATGGCTTCAAGGCCTAAATTGAGTTTGCTGGTAAGAAGGGTTCTAACCGTGTACAAAGATAAGGATCAAATTCAAAGAGAGAACATCTTGACCACTCGATGTGAAATTCAAGGTAACATATGTAGTATGATAGTTGATAGTGGAAGTTATGCTAATGTAATTAGTAATTTGGTAGTTGATGATGCGAATTCGGCCGTACCCGCACAACCGACAACCCACTAAGGTGCTCACCCGATACGGATGAAGACCAGGCCGATCACTAGGGCTCAAACTAAAAGATTTAAGGACAATCTTTCTACCTTAATCCAGGGAGTAACTCATTCTCAAGAGGGTTTGTCCATATTCGAAGATACAAGGCCTATTTTGAGCATACAAGTGGTGGAACTCGATACGGACCTGGGTAGCGGGAAATGGGGTCAAATCTTCTTGAATTCACTTGATATCACTAAGAAGTCATGGTAACTGGTCAAGCCCGAAGCTAAGCTGGTCATTTAAGTGGTGTTTGCATGAGAGAGAAATTGGCTGGGATTTGCTGTATTTTCCGCTGGCTTTACTGTATTTTGCTAAGTTGGCTCTTTCTTTTTCCTCCAAGCAAGTGCAACATGTGGGACTCCATAATAATCTTATTTGGAATCTTACAAAGAATATAGAAGCTGATTTGGAGCTCAAATTGGTCAAAGATTTATCAAAGTCAACTTAGTCAAAAAGCTAGGTTTCTAGTTTTCTAACTGGATTTCTACTTTTTGTTTTAGGAAATTACATTTACTTTTGGTTTTTATTTATTTATTTCTAGACAAATAAGTTTAGGAAAGTTATTACTTTATTATTTTCATTGTAAATTAATTAATTCCTGATTTAAAATAAGGAAATTAATTAATCCAAATTAGATTACAAAATGGTGTGAAATTAAGCAATTTCCTAATTGGATTCTATGTTGGCCGAAATTTTCTAATCCTTTTAGGGTTTTATTTTGTTCATTCAAAGCCTTCTAAAGGCTTATTTTCAATGAGAAATCAAGCTTGAATTTTATACAGAAAGTTATTTGTGAGATTTAGTTCTCTTTGTTCTTTTGAACACCTAAAACACCATTAGTGAATGAGTGTTTTAGTTTGACTTATCAATAGGATATCCATCACCTATTGTGGTGTCTTCATTATACCAAGGTTTCTAATCACAAGTTGGTTAGTAGTTGAAGTGGCCATTAAAGCTTGAACAAAATTAGATCCGGGCTAATATAATACGAGTTTAGGTGCAGGTCATCCTAAGTCCATATAAGTTAATAAATTAGGATTAGCAAGAATTAAAAATCCAGAACTATATAGATTACAATGGCTTAATGATAGTGGTAAGATGAAAGTAAACAAACAAGCCAAAGTAAAATTCAGTATTGATAAATATGTGGATGTTGTATTGTGCAATGTTGTTCCCATGCATGCTGGTTATATTTTATTGGGGAGGCCATGGCAATTTGATAAGGATGCCATACATTATGGAAGGGAGAATTCCATTGTTTTTAAATTTAAAGGAAAAAAGGTTAAGTTGAAACCGTTAACTCCAAGGGAAGTGTTTAGAGATCAACTTCAAATGTAACAAAGGAGGAAGGCCGAACAGCTCAAGCATAAAGCAAGCATGGCACCCATGGTTTCACCATCCATCCAAGAAGGTAGGTCTGAACTTCCTGTCCAAGGTAAGTCCTCTAAAATTCATATTGAGTGGAAACATCATGATAAACTCGAGAGTGAGAAAAAGCATGAAAAAAGCCGAAAGTGAAGGTAAAGGAGTGGTGTCCATGAATGAGAAAGAAAAAGAAAGGAAAGAGAAGAAAAATAAGAATTTTTATCTTAGTTTTGAGGAAATTAAAAAGGCTTTTTTAAGTGATAAACCCCTATTGGTCATGATTTATAAAGATGTTTATCTAAATGATCAAGCTAACCTTGAAAATCTTGAATTGCCAAGTTCTATCTCTTTTTTTTTTTTGCAGGAATTTAATGATGTCTTTCTAGAGGAAATTCCTAATGGTTTACTACCTACTCAAGGGATTAAACATCAAATTGATTTTGTACCGAGAGTTGCAATTCCTAATAGGCATGTATGTAGGAGTAATCTTGAGGAGACAAAGGAGCTACAATGACAGGTAAGTGAGTTACTTGACAAAGGTTATATTCGTGTGGATTGTAGAGCTATTAATAATATAACCATTAAATATAGATATCCAATTCCTAGGTTAGATGATATGCATGATGAATTACACAGTGCATGCATGTTTACTAAAATTGATCTTCGGAATGTATATTATCAAATTAGGATGAAAGAGGGAGATGAATGAAAAATCACATTTAAAACTAAATATGGTTTGTATGAGTGGTTAGTAATGCCATTTGGTCTAGCTAATGCACCTAGCACTTTCATGAGATTAATGAACCATGTTATGCAGCCATTTATTGGAAAATTTGTAGTTGTTTATTTTGATGATATTCTTGTATATAGTAGGCATTTAGATGAGCATGTAGAACATCTTAGGTTAGTTTTAGGAGTAATTAGAAAGGAAAGATTATTTGCTAACCTCAAAAAGGTGATTTTTACAAAGATGAATTGGTTTCTCTAGGATTTTTTGTAAGTGCTATAGGAATTAAAGTTGATCAATCCAAGGAAAAACCTATACAAAAATGGCTGAAACCTACATTTATTACCCAAGTGAGGAGATTTCATGTAAAGATGAATTGGTTTTTTTAGGATTTTTTGTAAGTGCTACAGGAATTAAAGTTGACCGATCAAAGGTTAAACCTAAACAAGAATGGCTGAAACCTACATCTATTATCCAAGTGATGAGCTTTCATGATTTGGCTAGTTTCTACCAAAGATTTGTCAAGGATTTTAGCACCATCGCAGCACCTCTGACTGAAGTTGTAAAGAGAAATGTTGGATTTAAATGGGGGGAAGCACAAGAAAAATCTTTTAATTTGTTGAAAGAAAAACTAATTAATGCTTCTTTACTAGTTTTGCCTAATTTTTCTAAAACCTTTGAAATTAAATGTGATGCTTTGGGTGTAGGTATTGGAGCTGTTTTAATGCAAGAAGGAAGACCCATAGCATACTTTAGTGAGAAGCTAAATGGAGCAACATTAAAGTACCCTACATATGATAAAGAGATATATGTATTGGTGAGTGCTTTGGAGATATGGCAGCATTACTTAATGCCGAAGGAGTTTGTGATTCATACAATGATAAGAATCCACCTGTACCCATACAACCAACAACTCTCTGGGGTGCCAATCCTACATACTTGAAAACCAGACCAATCACTAGGACTCAAGCCAAGAGAGTTAAGGAAAACCTAGCTGGCTTTATACAAGGAGTTATCAATTCTCAAAAGGGCTTGACAATACCCGAAGATTCAAAGCCTGTTTCAAGCATCCAAGTCGTGGAGGCCGATATGGACCTAGGTAGCTGTTTTAGTGCATTTGTGGACTCTGGGCAGCAAGGAATGGGTTCAACACTTCTTGAACTCAATTAATATCACTAAGAGGTCATGGAATCAAGTCAATTTAGAAGCAAAAGCAATCAAGGAGGTCATTTGCGCATGGAACAGATTCTTGGTCGAACTTGTTGTATTTGCCACTAGCTTTGCTGTATTTGTTGATTTGACATTTTCTCTTTGTTCCAATCAAGGTCAACATATGGGAATCATAATTAATCCTATTTGATATCCTACATGACACATTGGAGCTGATTTGGAGCCTTTACAAGCTGAAAATTGGTTAAAGATAGCTTAGTGGTCAAACTAATCAACTAATTTCCTAATTTGAATTTGACTTTTTATTTTAGGAAACTAACTTTTATTTTGGTTTTTATTTGTTTATTTTCTGGAAAAATCAACTCAGGAAATTAGAATTTTATTATTTTGGTTGTAAATTAATTAATTCCTAATTCAAAATAAAGGAAATAATTAATACAAATTAGTTTGGGAAAGGAATGTGACAATCGGCCAAGCTTGGTTTCCTAATCTCTATGGCCAATTTTGACTATTTTTTTAGGGTTTTATTTTATTCTTTCGGAGCTTATTTTAAGGCTTATTTTTAATGAGAAATCAGCTTACATATTATACTGAAAAATATTTGTGAGAAAAAGTTTATTTGTTCTCTGTGAACACCTAAAATAGCATTAGAGAGTGAGTGTTTTAGTTTGACTTATCAATAGGACATCTATCACCTATTGTGGCATCTTCATCATATACCAAGGTTTTTAGTCACAAGTTGATTAAGGGTTAAGATGGCCATTAAAATTTAAACTTAATTGTGATCCGGGCTAATATAATACGGGTTTAGGAGTAAGTCGACCTAGGTTCGTATCATTTGGTATCAGACCTAATTCTGTTTAGATTTGATCTATCTTATTTACTTTATTTTGTTTTGTGTTAATCTGAAATTTTAGCTTTATGTTAAGATTGTTCTTAGTTCATACACGTTCTGCATCTTAAAAAAAAAAAAATCATTCATAGTTAAATTAGGTTTCCTCATTTTACGGTATTTTTGCTTCCTAGTTTGTTGGTTGTTCATCATCTTTGTTCTTGTTAATTTGGTTATTTATTGATTTTTCTTTGCTGTTTTAATCTTAATTAATTGAATTCATATATCCAAAAAAAAAAAAAACGGAGAAGAAGTGTTTTTGCAGTAACAAATTACAAATTCACAAAATTTGCAAATTTGTATTTTGGTGGTCACGGGTTTGATTCTTGTTGGATTGAAGTTTGTGGTTTGAGTTGATTTTGATACTGCTAGAAGTTGTGCTGCAATACTTTATTTGTGTTCAAAAAAAAAAAAAGCCGAAGTTTGGAGTTGCTGAGTTATTGTCTATTTATTCAATACTTGGGGTTTGGAAAATTGAATTTTGAGTGCTAAAATTGTTTGTATTAAAATTGGTAAAGGATTTGATACAAAGACTTAAATTACAAGAACAACAACCAACAATTATTCCCTATTTTGTTCGAATTGATTCTTGTTCATTGTTTGAATTTCTTTTCTATATTTTATCCTTAAATTTTTGTTTTATTTATATTTTGGATCAGTATTTACTGATTCCAAAATTTCATTGATATTGGACCTTGTTTTTTGGTTTCAGATGCTTTGCAATGCGATTTATTCCCTCAGAGTTCTTGCAAGTTTTATTTCTTTGATCGATTAGGGAAATGAGGTTGTAGAGTTTGGTGAGGGGACATAAAAATTGAATCTTTTTTTTGGGTTTCAGATAAAAAATTGAATTTTTTCTAGGTTCTTGCTAAATATTGAAACTTTCATCTGGGTTGGTGCTAGAAATTCCAACTTTTTGTCTATTTCTGCTCAATATTAGTTGTATTTAGGTTTAATTGTGCTGATAGATGTGATATGCTGATATTCGCTTCTAGAGGTGCAAAGGATAAATTGGCATTTGGGTTTCTAGAACCATTTCTCTTGCACGTTAAATGCATTGAAGATCAAATTTCCAAAAGCCTTTTCATCCCTTGGCTCAAGTGTTTTGTAGTAGATGAAAGCCACACCACAAAGGTAAATCTTTGTATGTTATGTATGCAAAAATTCATTGACTATACTTAATTAAGCTTGGCTTTTTATTAAATGTTGGTTTCTAGCTTCAATGTGTTCATTAGCATTTGTTTATTGATTGATTTAGTTGTTGCGTATCTATGAGATTTGTTATTCTATCCATTGAGAAAGAGATCTTGCAGATTAAGGATTCAATTCAATCTATTGAATTAACAAGTAGTGTGATAGAGGGTGAAGGTATATATTTGTTTTGTCTTTTTTATGCATAAGGATAAATTTTGAAAGTTTAATCTTACTTTAATATTGGACTTTGTTATGAAAGATCAATTTGGGATGAAGTTGATACAATTCAAATATAATTGAATACAAATCCTGGTATTCTTTTTGTATTTGTCATTAAGTCAGATCTTAATTTATATTCTCAGGCTTACACTTTACTTAAGTGCTTGTTGTACACATTTCATCATCTTGCTCACAAGGTAGCCTATTTCCATTTAGCTTAATTTGCTAATTATTAGTTGTGTATCTCCACTGTGTAAAATTGCTTTAATTAACTTCATATATATGTTCCATATTGTACAAATGGTTTATATGGTTACAAACTAGTACTGGCAAGCCATCAGGTAGGGCTGGGTAGGACTTTTTAAAGTTGTATAAAGGCTTCATTGAAAGGTAATTGCTTCTTTATAAAAGCTTTTTGGTTCAGGATTATATAAAGGTATTGTTAGCATTTGAAATTAGCTTGTTATTTTCTTTGTGTTGCTGCGGATGGATATGCATATGATAGTAAAGCTGTAGATTTTTGGCTTGAAGAGAATGGTACATCACCAATGATAAATATGTCATTGCCTTATAAGAATCTATTACCAAATTGCACTATTCTTTTAGCAATTATGGAGTGGAAGTCCATCCAAAATTGACTTCTAGTTTTCATTTGATTCTTTTGTTTATTAACATCCCTTTATGAGTAACTTGAGGTATAATTGGTAGTTTTTGTTTTAGGTATCATCTTCTAGTGTTATATATTGAAGTTTGGTGACTTTTTGTCTAAAACTTAAAAGATAACTTTTAATTATAAGAAAAGCACGCATAAACTGTATATACTTTGTAACCATAAGCAGTCTGGTTACAAGGGGACGTTTGCACAGGGGACAAATGTGAAGAGAATCCACCTGTACATATACAAACGACTACTTGCTGGGGTGCTGATCCTTTACAAATGAAGACGGAACCAATTATTAGGGTACAAGCTAGGAAATTCAAAGGCAATTTGGTTAGCTTCATCCAATGAGTGATTTGATCTTAAGAGAGCATGACAATACCCGAAGATCTAAAGCTCATTTTGTGTATCCAAGTTATGAAGGCGAAAATGAACCCGACAAGCTATTTTGGTATATTTTTGGACCCCGAGCAACATGGCATGGATTCAACACTTTACGAACTCAATTGGTATCACTAAGAGGCCATGAAATCATGTCAAGGTAGAAGAAAAAGCAATCAAAGACCACATTTGCACATGAACCTATTTGTTGGCCGAAAATCACCAAATGGCTGCTGACTTTGACTTCTTTTAATGATCAAGAAAGTATGACTTATTCCAATCAAAGGAAACATTTGGGAATCAATATTAATCCTGTTTTGCATCCTACCTGGTATATGGGAGCTGATTTGGAGCCTAAACTAACTAGTGATTGGATAAAGTGATACGAACTTATGTCGACCTGCGCTTAAACTCGTATTATATTAGCTCGAATCTAATTATGTTCAAGTTCTAATGGTCACCTCAAACTTAACCAACCTATGATTAGAAATATTGATATAATAAAGACGCTACAATAGGTGATGTGATATCCTATTGATAAGTCAAACTAAAACTCATTCACTAATGGTGTTTTAGGTGTTCAAAGAGAACAAAGATAATACAATCTCACAAATAATTTTCTGTATGAATAATGTACTGAATATTATTGATAAAACAAGCCCTTAAATAAGCTAAAAAGTTACAAAATAAAACCCTCATTATCTAGGTAAAACTGACCACCAAAGAATAGGAAACCTAGTTTGGCTGAAATTCACCTCCTTTCCTAATCTAATTTAGATTAATTAATTCCTTTATTTTGAGTTAGGAATTAATTAATTTACAATGAAAATAATAAAATAATAATTTTTCTAAGTTTATTTGTCCAGTAAATAAATAAATAGAAACCAAAAAAAATAATTTCCTAAAATAAAAAGTCAAAATCAAATTAGGAAACTAGTTGACTAGTTTGACTACTAAGGTATCTTTTGTTGAAATGTGGTGATCTTGCCACAATGTGCAAGGTAGTTTGGTTACACTTGCACTCTTTGTTTTGCAACATCAAAGACCAAACATTATTTATGTTTATGCATTTTATTTTATCTTGTAATGTTCAAGAACAATATCCTTTTTGTAATGCCCTAAGCTCATTATCTAGCTTAAGGCCTTTTTTGTCTAGTTGCTGGAATTGTATTTCCAGCAACATAAGTCCACTTCCTTGGATACCATTTGAAGTAGGTTTGGTATTTGGACCTAAATTTTGGATATGATAAACTAGATATATAGATGAAGCAGCAGCAAAACGAATGGCCCAATTTGGAGCTGGGAAGGCTGAGTTAAGCCCAAAACAATCTGACCCTTGTGCAGTGTTGTTGCCCAGAAAACTGGGCAAAACTGCCTCGGGTTTGATTACTTTTGAATGGGTAAATGGACTTTGTTTTATCTGGTTTTTGGGTTGACCATAGTTTAATATTCAAAAAGACTTCCCTCCAATTTTCAAGTCAAATGGAGCTGGTTTTCAAATTCAAATGCCTTAGACAAGCTGAACTGCCCATTAAAGAAGGTTTCTTACATGCCCAGCACATTGATTAGAGTTAGTTGAGGTAGTTTGGCTTGGTTGGTTACTTTTAATGCTTTTGTATTTATTTCTCAATATGGCAGCATGCCTTATTGTATTTTTAATGTATTTAAAAGTATGAAAATTGTAATGAAAAACGTTGAGAAAGAAAATATTCAAAAACAGATTTTGAAAAACAACATTTTTTGGCTCTCTTTCTCTCATCTACTACATTTTGGTTTCTTCTTCTTCCCAAAAGCTAACAACCTTCTCAAGAACCCTAAACCTTCATTAAAACCAGAAACAAAACCTAAAAAAACCTAAAAAAAAAAAAAAACAAAATCAAGAACCAAGAACCAACAACAATCATTCTTGACTAACACCTTGAATGATTGTGCTCTAGGGTACAACAACATAAACCTACACCAAATTCCATCATGGTATCAGAGCATAGTGTAATTTCTTAGGACCTTGTGAGCTTTCAACCTAGACCATTTTATTTGTGAGAGGATCCCCCACCTAAATCCTTCCAACCGAAACCAAAACCTCCCAAAAAGACTAGTTGAAACTCACCAAAACACCACCACCCGAGAGCTTGTTCTTGTGTCCATTTTTCAAAACTTTTCAAAAACCATTTTTTCAAATGGCCTCACAATCCTTTGCAACCCCAACACCACCTAAGTATGAAGGCCAAAACTATTCCATTTGGAGTATAAAAATGAAAGCCTACCTTCAAGCCTTTGGTTTATGGGAAGTCATAGGAGAAGGTTATGTAGTGGAAGAGTTGAGAGCTAATGCAACCCAAGCACAAAGAAATGCACATGAGGCCGAAGTTGCCAAGGGGTTCAAGGCCGTCACTGCCTTGCACTTCTCCATGAGTGATTCCATTTTTACAAGGATAATGTCATGCACAAGTGCTAGAGAGGTTTGGATAAAGCTTCAAGAGGAGTTCCATGGAAATACTAGAACTCGGCAAATGCAAGTTTTAAACCTAAGAAGAGAGTTTGAGACCTTCAAGATGAAGGAGAATGAGCTTGTCAAGGATTTCATGGAAAGGATGCTCAAAGTGGTAAATCAAATTTGGGTCCTTGGTGAGCAATTGACCGATCAAAGGGTAGTAGAGAAAGTATTGGTGAGCTTACCCGAAAGGTTTGAAGCTAAGATTTCCTCCCTTGAAGAATCTAGAAATCTTAGTGAAATAACCTTGAGTGAGCTCATCAATGCTCTTCAAGCAACCGAACAAAGGAGAGCCATTAGAAAGGAGGAGACCATAGAGAGTGCATTCTATGATGGCCACGGCAACAAAAAGAAGAATAAAGGAAGGAAGAGCAACAACACCAACCAAACCGGTTTTACAACCAACAACAACACAAACAACAACAAAAGTGGATGGAATCAACAACAACAACAACAAAGCCATCAAAACCGAGGAGGGCATCCACTTTGCCCTCATTGCAAGAAGCTTGGACATCCACCATCCAAGTGTTTTTGGAGGCCGGATGCATCTTGTGAAAAATGTGGAGGAAAAGGCCACATCGCCAAAGTATGCAAGCAAAGGAGACAACAAGCCAATGTGGTTAATGAAGAAGCCGAGAACCTATTTGTGGCCACATGCCTTAAAGCCACAAGTAGTGGTCTCGGTTGGCTTGTGGATAGTGGTTGCTCACACCACATGAGTTTCCAAAAGGATGGCTTTATGGAGCTTGACCGAAACTACAAAACCAAAGTGAAGATTGGTGATGGCCGGTTCATGAAAGTAGAAGGCAAAGGAGATGTGTGCTTGAACACCAAGGAAGGTACCAAAATTATAAAAGATGTGCTATATGTTCCTAGTTTGTGTGAAAACTTGCTTAGTGTAGCACAATTGGTAGAAAGAGGCTTTGCTTTAAATTTTGCAAAAGATGGATGTATCATATATGATGCTTGTGGTAATGAGCTGTTTAAGGTACCATTGAAGGACAAAAGCTATAGATTGGACCTAGTTAAGAATGAACAAGCCTTAAAAACCAAAGTGGAGTCCATTTCTCAACTTTGGCATAAAAGGGTTGGGCATTCTAGCTATGGTGCCATGAAAAACACCAATGCCATTGTGAAGGACATGCCAAAGATTGAGGAGATGAAAAGCCTATGTGA
This sequence comes from Ziziphus jujuba, assembly GCF_031755915.1. Taxonomy (NCBI): domain Eukaryota; kingdom Viridiplantae; phylum Streptophyta; class Magnoliopsida; order Rosales; family Rhamnaceae; genus Ziziphus; species Ziziphus jujuba. Next base: position 23,189,282 of record NC_083379.1, read on the forward strand.
TGTATGCCAACTAGGAAAATCCACACGGCTTCCATTCCCTAAAGCCGGTTCATGGAGAGCTAAGGAGAAGCTTGAGCTAGTCCATTCGGATGTGTGTGGACCAATGAGTTTGTCCTCAATTGGAGGATGTAAGTACTTCCTAACCTTCATTGATGACTACTCAAGGATGTGTTGGGTATATTTTCTAACAACCAAGTCACAAGTGCTTGAGAAGTTCATGGAATTCAAGAAGATGGTGGAAACCCAAAGCAATGCAAAGATGAAGTGCTTGAGAACCGACAATGGTGAAGAATATACAAGCTTGGCTATGGAGGATTTTTACAAAGAAAATGGAATGGTGCATCAATTCACAACACCATACACACCACAAAAAAATGGTGTTTGTGAGAGGAAAAATAGGACCTTGATGGAGATGGCAAGGTGCATGATACATAAGAAGAACATGCCAAAGAAGTTTTGGGCCGAAGCCATATACACGGCTAGCTACGTCCAAAACCGAGCATACACCAAAGCCAATGAGTCCAAGACACCCTATGAGATATGGTATGGAGAAAAACCATCTTTGGACAACATAAAAATCTTTGGAAGTGTTTGTTTTCTCCATGTTCATCCACACATGAGAGACAAGCTTGACAAAAGGGCAAATGTGGGCATCTTGGTCAGCTTTAGTGAGGTTACCAAAGGTTTTAGGGTTTTCAACTTGGAAACCAAGAAACTTGTGGTAACAAGGGATGTGAGGATTGATGAAGATGCTGTTTGGGATTGGACAAAGGAGGAGCTTCTTGTCTATGAAGATAATGCTCGGTTGGATGATGAAGAAGAAGAAACCAATGACAATGACAATGAAGAAAATGAAGATGATGAGGAAGATGCACTTGAGACCATTGGAGCCGAATTGGAGATTGGAGATGGTGTTAGAGGAGAAAGGCCATTGTCCAAAATATATGAAAGGTGCAATGTTGCCTTGAGTGATCCTACCAATGCTCAAGAAGCTATGCAAAAGAAAGAGTGGATGGAGGCCATGCAAACCGAAATGGATATGATAGAAAAGAATGAAACTTGGTCTTTGGTTTCTAAACCTAAAAACAAGAAACCAATTGGTGTAAAGTGGATCTTTAGGACCAAGTTCAATCTGGATGGAACAATATGCAAGCACAAGGCAAGGCTTGTGGCAAAAGGCTATGCACAACAAGCGGGTGTAGATTATGGAGAGACGTTTGCACCGGTTGCAAGAATGGAGACTATAAGGCTCATCCTATCCATCTCAGCCTCAATGTCATGGAAGGTGTACCACCTTGATGTAAAGTCGGCTTTCTTGAATGGTGTGCTTCAAGAGGAGGTTTATGTCAAAAAACCCAAGGGCTTCATTGTTCAAGGACATGAGGACAAAGTCTACCATCTACACAAGACTTTGGAGTTTGGTATGATAGGCAAGATGTGATGAGATTAATGGCCTACTCGGATAGCGATTGGGCTGGATGCTTGGATGATATGAAGAGCACTTCGGGGTATCTTTTCTCACTTGGTAGTGGACCATTCTCATGGAATGCAAAGAAGCAAGCAACAACCGCTCAAAGCACCGCCGAAGCCGAGTACATTGCTTGCTCTTCATGTGCAAATCAATGCATTTGGCTTAGGAAATTATTGGAGGACCTTGGTTATCCTCAATAAGGTTCAACCATCATCAAATGTGACAACACTTCAGCCATATCAATAGCCAAGAACCCCGTTCAACATGGAAGAACAAAACACATACCGGTGAAGTATCACTCTTTGAGGGAGTTTGAAGAAAATGGAGAAGTAAGCTTGGAATATATCAAGACTGAAGATAACCTTGCAGATTTCTTCACCAAGCCACTTCCAAAAGCAAGATTTGAGACCTTGAGGAAGCTTCTAAATATTTCAAGCAAGAACACCAAGGAGGAGTGTTGAAATGTGGTGATCTTGCCACAATGTGCAAGGTAATTTGGTTACACTTGCACTCTTTGTTTTGCAACATCAAAGACCAAACATTATTTATGTTTATGCATTTTATTTTATCTTGTAATGTTCAAGAAAAATATCCTTTTTGTAATGCCCTAAGCTCATTATCTAGCTTAAGGCCTTTTTTGTCTAGTTGCTGGAATTGTATTTCCAGCAACATAAGTCCACTTCCTTGGATACCGTTTGAAGTAGGTTTGGTATTTGGATCTGAATTTTGGATATGATAAACTAGATATGTAGATGAAGCAGCAGCAAAAAGAATGGTCCAATTTGGAGCTGGGAAGGCTGAGTTAAGCCCCAAACAATCTGACCCTTGTGCAGTGTTGTTGCCCAGAAAACTGGGCAAAACTGCCTCGGGTTTGATTACTTTTGAATGGGTAAATGGACTTTTTTTTATCTGGTTTTTAGGTAGAACATAGTTTAATATTCAAAAAGGCTTCCCTCCAATTTTCAAGTCAAATGGAGCTGGTATTCAAATTCAAATGCCTTAGACAAGCTGAACTATCCATTAAAGAAGGTTTCTTGCATGCCCAGCACATTGATTATAGTTAGTTGAGGTAGTTTGGCTTGGTTGGTTACTTTTAATGCTTTTGTATTTATTGCTCAATATGGCAGCATGCCTTATTGTCTTCTTGATGTATTTAAAAGTATGAAAATTGTAATGAAAAACGTTGAGAAAGAAAATATTCAAAAACAGATTTTGAAAAACAACATTTTTTGGCTCTCTTTCTCTCATCTACTACATTTTGGTTTCTTCTTCTTCCCAAAAGCTAACAACCTTCTCAAGAACCTTAAACCTCCATTAAAACCAGAAACAAAACCTAAACAAACCCAAAAAAAAAAGAAACAAAATCAAGAACCAACAACCAACAACAATCATTCTTGACTAACACCTTGAATGATTGTGCTCTAGGGTACAACAACATAAACCTACACCAAATTCCATCATCTTTGACCAATCTCCAGCTTGTTTGGGCTCCAAATCATCTTGAATATGCCATTTAGGATGTCAAATATGATTAATAATGATTCCCACATGTTTCCCCCTAATTGGAATAACTCAAACAAGAAGAAAAGTCAAAGTTAGCGGCTAAACAGTACATTTTCGGCTAAATTGGGATGTTGTTCGTACAAGTCCTATTTAGATGCTTTTAATTCTGCCTTGTCTGGATTACATATCCTCTTAATGATATTAATTTAATTCATGAAGTGTTGGAACCATTCCTTGCTTCCTGGAGTCCAAATTTGCACAAAAATAGCTATCCGGGTCTGTACCAGCTTCCACCACTCGGATGCCTAAAATAGGCTTTGTATCTTTGGGTATGGACAAGCTCTTTTGAGAATTAACTACTCCCTATATAAATTCTCCCAGATTTTCTTACACCTCTTGGCTTGAGCTCTAGTGATTGGCCCAATCTTCATCCTATCGGGTCAGCACCTCAGCTGGATGTAGGATGTGCGGGTTCGGGCGAATTCTCATCATTCCTCTCCTCTTGAAAAGGATTTGCCCTCAAATCAAAGTCATCATCTGAAGAAAATGGAGATAATTCAACAATATTAAATGTGGCACTAACATTATACTCACTCAGCAAATCAAGTTTGTAAGCATGTTCATTAATCTACTCTAAAACTTGAAAAGGTCTATCCCTACACGGCATAAGCTTTGACTTTCTTTGCTCTAGAAACCTCTCATTTCTTAGGTGCAACCAAACCAAATCTTTTGGGTCAAATACTAACACAACAAAATCTAAAAATACATGCTCATTATGGTAAAAATTACACTTTTTAAAGTTAGCAAATAATCTCTTCCAAATTTTCAAATTTCCACTAAGTAAAGCTCTCAACAATGCAGAAATAGTTCTATACAACAAAAGCATCTTTAAATAGGCATCTTTATAAATCATAACTAGCAAAGGTTTATCATTAAAAAATGCTTTTTTAACCTACCCAAGCTTAGATAAAAATTCTTTTTCTTCTTTTCTTTTTTCTCTCTTTCCTTCCCACTCACGAATTTAATAGGTTTTACATCACCCTTAGCTTTTGCACCAAATTTCTCACTCTCGGGTTTATTATAATTTTTCCACTCAACCTGGGTTTTAGAGGACATACCCTGGAAAGCAAGCTCACCTTTTCCCTCTTGAATGGATGGTGAAACCGTTGGTGCCATACTAGTCTTCTCGTTGAGCCTCTCAGCTTCCTTCCTTTGTTGCATTAATAATTGGTCTCTAAATACTTCTTTTGGAGTTAATATGATGCGAATCTACCCGAGACTGTTCAACAGACAACCCACTGAGGTGCTGACCCAATACAAATGAAGGTGGGACCGATCACTAGGGCCCAAGCCAAGAAGTTCAAGGAAAATCTTGCTGTCTTACTCATAGTCAAGAGGGGTTTTCCATATCTAAAGAACCAAGGCCTGTTTTACTCATACAAGCAATAGAAGCCAAAACGGGCTCGGGTGACGCTTTTGGTGACAATATGGAGGTCGGGTTGTATGAATTGGAACCCCATCCTTATGGGTTCAATTCATATGGAGGATCAGTCATAGAAACCAGCCAAAGAAGCTTCAAAGTCGACCAATGAGGTGGTTTGCGCACAAGGGGAAGAAAAGGTCGGATTTGCTGTATTCCTTGCTGGTTTTACTGTATTTTACTGTATTAGCCTTTTCTCATACTTCCAAGCAAGGGCAACGTGAGGAACTTCACAATAAGCTTATTGGGCATTCCATAAATATTATTGAAGCTGATTTGGAGTCCAATTGGATCAAAGAAGGGTCATTACCAACAAAGCCGAAAATTACCATTTTTTAGTTTCCTAATTTGTTTTACTTTTTGTTTTAGGAAACTACCATTACTTTCTGGTTTTTATTTATTTATTTTCTGGAAAAATAACTTTAGGAAGGTTTTTATTTTATTCTTTCCATTGTAAATTAATTAATTCCTAATTTAATATAAAGGAATTAATTAATCAAACTTAGATTAGGAAAGGAAGTATAGTTTCAGCCAACTAGGTTTCTTTATGTGTGTGGCCGGTTTTTCCTAGGGTTTTTGGGGTTTATTTTGTTTTTTTCAAAGCCTATTTAAAGGCTTATTTTTCAATAAGAATACAACTTTGATTTGATTCAGAAAATACTTGTGAGATTAATTATCTCTTTGTTCTTTGAGAACACCTAAAACACCATTAGAGAATTGGTTGTTTTAGCTTGACTTATCAATAGGTTTTCCATCCCCTATTGTGGCGTCTACATTATACCAAGGTCTCTAACCACAGGTTGGTTAAGGGTTGAGGTCAATTCCATTAGAACTTGAACTTAATTAAGATCCGGGCTAATATAATACGGGTTTAGAAGTAGGTCGTCCTAGGTTCGTATCATAACGGCTCCAGCTTAACCTTTTTCCCTTTAAATTTAAATACAATGGAGTTCTCTCTCCCATAATTTATGGAATTCTTATCAAATTGTCATGGCCTACCCAATAAAATATGACCCGTATGCATAGGAACAGCATCACATAATACAACATCCACATATTTGTTAATTCTAATTTTACTTTGAGTTGTTTATTTACCTTCATCATACCACTATCATTAAGCCATTGTAATCTATATGGTTCTAGATGTTTAATGGTCACTAACCCCAATTTATCAACTACCAAATTAGTAATTACATTTGCACAACTCCCACTATCAACTATCATACGACAAATGTTATCTTGAATTTCACATCGAGTGTGGAAGATGTTCTCTCTTTGAATTTGGTCCTCATCTTTGTACAAAGTTTGAACCATCCTTGCTACCAAACTCAAATCAGCCCTAGATGCCTCAAGATTTTTGGATTCATCATGCCCATCATCTCCAACTTCTTCACCATCAATTTCGGTTTCAGCATCACTTTCGGATTCTAGTTCACCATTACCTTTCAGCACCATGATCCTCCTATTTGGGCATCGACTAGCAATGTGTCATCATCTCTGGCACTTAAAGCACACAACATCATGAGTTCTAGAAGGTTTAGCATTATATTTACCTTCATTCCTTGGTGCTTGGACAGATTCGGCCTTGACTTCCCTTTTTGGCTGATTGGAGCTTTCTTCACCTAGTTTCGATATTGGCTTTGAATCATAGACAGGATTGCTTATCCAGCCATTTGGATTTGACTTTCCGCTACTGGAAACACCTCCAAACCGTGAGCTTGCACCCCATCTCTTGAATTGATATTCTAATTTAATAGACACATGCAACATCTCCTCCAATTCCACATATTGTTGCAATTCTAGTTGATTGGCTATTTCACGATTCAAACCACCAAGAAACCTTGCCATGGTTGCTTCTCTATCTTCATTCATGCTCAACCTCATAATGAGCATCTCCATCTCCTTGTAATAATCCTCCACAGACCTATTTCCTTAAGATAAATATTGAAGTCTTTGATACAGCAACCTATGATAGTGTGATGGTACAAATCGCTTCCTCATGGCTGTTAGAGAATCATGGCAAATTGTTAGCCATAAACAAGCCAAACCCAAGAAGTAACTTCCTTAGTTTGCTTTGTATTTCGTTTAGGTAGTTGATTAAATCATTTTGTGCTGTATTTGAGGCTTGTTAAGTTGGTGCACAGAGACACCAAAATGTGTTACTTAATATGTATTAGCCAAATCAGAATGTTAGGAAGTTTAGGGAAATGAAGCACCTTGATGACATGGAAAGCACCTTGGTGACTAAAATGGTGACATGGAAGCTACATGGTGACATGGAGCCAAACCATTCGGTCTCTCTCTCATCCAATGCATGGAGCACATGTGTCATCATGCATGAGGACTACTTCAACATGAAGCTCCTAATGAGGTAGCAACACTTGTCAACAAACCATGAAGCATGTTGATGGGAATCCATCCGAGACTGTTCGATCGACAAACCGATGAGGTGCTGACCCAATACAAATGAAGGTGGGACCGATCACTAGGACCCAAGCCAAGAAGTTCAAGGACAATCTTGCTGTCTTCATTCAAGAGGGGTTGGCCATATCTAAAGAACCAAGGCCTGTTTTACTTATACAAGCAATAGAAGCCAAAACAGGGCCGGGTGATGTTTTTCGTGATAATAAGGAGGCCGGGTTGTATGAATTGGAATCCCATCCTTATGGGTTCAATTCATATGGAGGATGAGTCATAGAAACCAGCCAAAGCAGCTTCAAAGCCGACCAACAAGGTGGTTTGCGCACAAGGAGAAGGAAAGGCCGGATTTGCTATATTCCTTGCTGGCTTTACTGTATTTTACTGTATTAGCCTTTTCTCATACTTCCAAGCAAGGGCAAGGTGAGGAACTTCACAATAAGCTTATTTGGCATCCTACAAAGCATATTGAAGCTGATTTGGAGCTCAATTTGGTCAAAGTCAATTTAGTCAAAAATCTAATATTATAGTTTCCTAATTTTATTCTACTTTTTGTTTTAGGAAACTACCATTACTTTTTAGTTTTTATTTATTTATTTTCTGGACAAATAAGTTTAGGAAACTTATTATTTTATTATTTTCATTGTAAATTAATTAATTCCTAATTCAAAATAAAGGAATTAATTAATCCAAATTAGATTAGGAAAGGAGTGAGAGTTTCGGCCATCATAGAACTCTTCATTGTGTGGCCGGTTTTTCCTAGGGATTTTAGGTTTTATCTCTTTCAAAGCCTATTTAAAGGCTTATTTTTCAATATGAATACAACTTTGATTAAGAAAATACTTGTGAGATTAATTATCTCTTTGTTCTTTGAGAACACCTAAAACACCATTAGAGTATTGGTTGTTTTAGCTTGACTTATCAATAGGTTTTCCATCCCCTATTGTGGCGTCTGCATTATACCAAGGTTTCTAACCACAGGTTGGTTAGGGGTTGAGGTCCATTCCATTAGAACTTGAACTTAATTAAGATCCGGGCTAATATAATACAGGTTTAGGAGCAGGTCGTCCTAGGTTCGTATCACATGTGGTAAAGTTACTTTACATATATGTTTTGCTTCTCCATGAAGGACTTGTTTTGTATTGGTGTTTAGAACCAGAAATGGTGTGCTTTCACACCTATTTTGTATGCTATAAGTATGTATTACATCTAAATGAATGTATTGTATTGAATTTCGGAGAAAATACCTTAGTTTTCATTTTTGAAACCAAGAGAAACATAGCCGGCCGAAACTGGAAAATTTTCCAACAACTTAGCCAAAGCAATCGAGAACATCTAAACTCCAAATCAATTTTCCAATCTTTTGAAACCTTGTTCTTTTTAGATTAACCTTGCACTAATCCTTTCAAATGGGTATCATAGTTTGTCTCTATAAATCCTTGTTTAAAACCGATTAGAAAATACACAAAACACAAACCGTTTTCAAATGGCATCCTTACACTTTTCAGCACCTTCATCTCCTATCTTTGATGGCCAAAACTATCCTGTTTGGGCAATTAAAATGAGAGCCTATCTTCAAGAATATGACCTTTAGGAGCTTGTTGAAGCTGATTATGAAGTAGAACCATTGAGAGCAGGTGGTACAGTGAATCAAATCAAATTTCATAGTGAAGAAAATGCAAGACCTTTCAAAACTCTCACAGCAATACAATCTGCTATGACTGATGATATCTTCACTAGAATCATGACCTGTACAACTCCTAGACAAGCTTGGGAAAAGCTTCAAGAGGAGTTTCAAGGAAGTACAAGATCAAGGCAAATGCAACTACTAAACATTAGAAAAGAATTTGAAAACTTGAAATGCTGGAACTTGAAACTGTGAAGGATTTTTCAAACAAATTTATAAAGAGTGTCAATAAAATCCGGTTACTTGGTGAATCTTTTCCAGACCAAAGGATTATTGAAAAGATTCTTATATGTCTTCTAGAGAAATATGAAGCAAATATCTCAACTTTAGAGGAAACAAGAGACCTTACACAACTCACAGTTGCTGAATTGATCAATGCCTTCCAAGCCACAGAACAAAGGAGGAGTTTTTGGCTACAAAGTGAACCAAGCTCAAGTGAAGCAACCCTTGCAGCAAATAACAAAGGCAAAACAATCCAGCAACCAAGGCCTTTTCAAAGGCAAAATAAAGGCAAGGAGACCGCTAACCAAAGAGGGAACAAGATGACCTATGGTCCTTGCATAATATTCAAGAAGCAAGGACGCATGGCCAAGATATGCTGGTGGAGGTCGAATGCTCAATGCAAGGTTTCCAAGCAATTCGATCACATGGACAAAGTTTACAAACAAAGAAACCAAAGGCAAGAAACAATACAAGCTCATGAACCCGAAGAATTAAATGGAAAGCATGAGTATACTTTTACAACAACTTGCAATCTTGCAACCACAACCAAAGACAAATGGATTTTGGACAGTGAATGCACAAATCATATGTGCAACAACCGTGACTTGTTTGTCAAGTTCAACTCAAGAATTGCAACAAAAATTAAAGCAGCAAATGGACAGATCATGGAGGCACAAGGAAAAGAAGATTTGGTCATTAAAATACTAAAAGGTACAATTAAAATTACCAATGTTTTATATGTACCAAATATGTCCAAAAATTTACTTAGTGTGCCACAACTTATGAAGAAATGATACATTTTGAAATTCTTAGATACAAGTTGTGAAATATCTAAGGATGAAAAAATTGTATTAGTTGTCCATATGAAATATAATAGTCTTGTAATTGATTTTGATCAACAAAATCAAATGGCTATGAACACCAAAGTCCAAGAAGATTTAAGACTATGGCATAGAAGGCTCGGCCATTACAACTATGCCACTATGAAGTAAATGCATACTCAACAAATTGTTGAGAATTTACCACAAATCCATAAAGATGAAGCTATTTGCCAAACATGTCAATTTGGAAAAATCAAAAGACAACCATTTCCTTTGACAACACTCAGCAAAGCAAAGGAAAAGTTACAAATGGTGCATTCAGATTTGTGTGGACCAATGAATGAAGCAACTCATGCAGGGAGGAGGTATTTTATCATCTTTATTGATGATTATTCTAGAAAGTGCTGGATATACGTCCTCAAACAAAAATCAGAAACAGCAGCCATATTTGAAGAGTTCAAAACACTTGTAGAAAACCAAGCACAAACAACCATAAAGGTGATTCAAACGACAATGGTGGAGAGTACATTTCCAAAGCTTTCCAAGATATTTGCAAGACAAATGGCATCATACACCAACTTACAACTCCATACACACCACAACAAAATGGAGTGAGTGAAAGAAAGAACAAAACCATCATGGAGATGTCAAGATGCTTACCATTCGAGAAGTGCTTGCCAAAGAAATTTTGGGACGAAGCTACCAATACAAGTGTATACCTCCTAAACCGACTTCCAAGTAAGGCAATTGAGTCTAAAACTCCAAATGAATTGTGATATGATTTTAAACCTTCAATTGCTTGCTTAAAAGTCTTTGGAAGTATTTGTTATATGCATGTCCATGACTCAGTTTGTAGGCTATAGCTCAGTTTCAAAGGGCTATAGAATCTTTAATATATCTAAGATGCAGGTTGTTGTCTCTAGAGATGTTATTGTAGATGAGAACTCATATTGGAGTTGGAAGGAGCATAAAATGGAAGAAAACACTTATATTCAATCAAGAACTCCTTCCACCAATCAAAGTGATTTTGATGTTGCCGATGATGATGAAGAAGATGATGACCCGACCAATGAAGAATATGTTAGGAAGAGAGACACAAAATCAATTGCAGAACTTTATGCAAGTGCAAGGATGGCAACACCTGATCCTACAACATAAAGTGAGGCTTTACAACACAAAGAATGGCAAGTTGCAATGGAGGAGGAGCTTCACATGATAAAAAAGAACAAAACTTCGAACTTGGTGCCGAGACCAAAGAAAGGACATGTAATAGGTGTCAAATGGGTTTTTAGAACAAAACTAAACCCTAATGGCACTTTGAAAAAATACAAAGCAAGGCTGGTTGTTAAAGGCTATGTTCAACAACATGGTGTAGACTACATGGAGACTTTTGCACCGGTGGCAAGACATGAAACCATTCGGCTTTTACTTGCATATGCGGCCAATAATTCTTGGAAAATATATCATTTGGATGTGAAATCAGCTTTTCTAAATGGTGTTTTAGAAGAAGAAGTATATGTTGAGCAACCTGAAGGCTTTGTTATAGAAGGAGAGGAGGAGAAAGTGTATAAGCTTCATAAAGCCTTGTACGGGCTCAAACAAGCTCCAAGAGCTTGGTATGCAAGAATTGATGACTACCTCACTCATGAAGGTTTTTCAAGAAGTGATAATGAGCCTACACTCTATATCAAAGCCAACTCACATAAAGATGCAATGGTAATCTCTCTTTATGTTGATGATTTACTAATAATAGGTTGCAATACTGAAGGCATTCAAAAATTCAAAGATAAAGTGATGGAAACCTTCGAGATGTCTGACCTTGGCGTAATGAATTATTTTCTAGGTTTGGAGATCAAGCAAACAAGTAAAGGTATAATTTTATTTCAAGAAAAATATTATTTGAATTTGCTTGATAAGTTTCAACTAGAAAATGCCAAGATTGTTGAAACACCAATGATTCAAAATGCCAAATTCGAACTTGATGATGGAAGTGAGAAAGTGAATGCTTCAGTTTATAGAAGCCTAATTGGAAGCTTGCTTTATTTGTGTGCTTCAAGACCTGATATTATGTATGCTGTAAGTGTGCTATCAAGGTTCATGAGTGCACCATCTCAAAACCATTACCAAGCTGCAAAAAGAGTCCTAAGGTATGTAAAGGGCACGACCAACTATGGAATCCTATACAAGCATGGCAACATGTGTGAATTAGTTGGCTATTGTGATAGTAATTGGGCAAGTAGCTTGGAAGACATGAAGAGCACCTCTGGATACTTGTTTATGTTTGATTCAGGTCCATTTTCATGGAGTTCACACAAGCAAGGAACCACGGCATAATCAACAGCAGAAGCTTAATACATCTCAGCGGCAGTAACATCAAATCAAGCAATTTGGCTAAGGAAATTGCTTAATGATTTGGGTTGCAAGCAAACAAATGCAACCACCATTCATTGTAACAATAGTTCAGCCATAGCCATCACTAAAAATCCAATACAACACAGAAGAACCAAGCATATCGTTGTGAAGTGCCATAGCATTAGTGAGGCTAGAAGAAACAAAGAAATCAATTTGATGCATTATTCAACACAAGACCAGCCGACCGACATTCTCACAAAACCATTGCCAAAAGAAAGACTTCAAATGCTTAGGATTCTTCTACACATCATGCCTCACATTGCCAAGGAGGAGTGTTAGAGAATCATGGCCAATTGTTAGCCATAAACAAGCCAAACCCGAGACCAAGGCTAATGGCTTGGCCGAGAAGCAACTTCCTTAGTTTGTTTTGTATTTCGTTTAGGTAGTTGATTAAATCATTTTGTGATGTATTCTAGGCTTGTTAAGTTAGTACACAAAGACACCAAAATGTGTTACTTAATATGTATTAGCCAAATCAGAATGTTAGGAAGTTTAGGGAAATGAAGCACCTTGATGACATGGAAAGCACCTTGGTGACTAAGATGTGACATGGAAGCTGCTTGGTGACATGGAGCCAAACCATTCGGCCTCTCTCTCATCCAGTGCATCAAAGCACATGTGCCATCATGCATGAGGACTACTTCAACATGAAGCACCTAATAAGGCAGCAACACTTGTCAACAAACCATGAAGCATGTGGCAAAGTTACTTTACACATGTGTTTTGCCTCTCCGTGAAGGATTTGTTTTGTATTGGTGTTTAGAACCAGCAATGGTGTACTTTCACACCTATTTTTTATGCTATAGGTATATATTACATCTAAATGAATGTATTGTATTGAATTTTGGAGAAAGTACCTTAGTTTTCATTTTTGAAACCAAGAGAAACATAAACCAGCCAAAACTGGAAAATTTTCTGGCAGCTTAAGCAAAGCAAGCCGAGAACATCTAAATTCCAAATCAATTTCCAAACCTTTCAAAACCTTGTTCTTTTTAGATTAACCTTGCCCTAATCCTTTCAATGGCTCCCTTCATTTGTTGCCATGTAGTAATCAAGTCATCACCAACTCTCCTTCGGGTATTTTGTTCATTGGTCCACCATTAGAGAGCATAATGTTCAAACTCCATTGCTGCCAATTTAACTTTCTTGGCCTCCGAATAATTGTGACCAAAATCATCTCCATACGCTCCTTCCATTTCAAATAAGCTTCTGGATCACTTTTTCCCATAAAAGATGGAATGTTTACCTTGATATTCCCAAGATCTTCATCTACCTCCTCTCTCCTATGCCTCTCATGGCCTAGCCTCTCTTGTACAACATATATTTCATCCATTCCTTCCTTAAAATCATCTCCAAAATTTCCCTGTTCGAACTCCTCTCTAGGTCATCCATAGCCTCCTTGACCTTGACCTTGGTCTCCATAGAATTCTTTCCTTAAATTCGGTTTACCTTGAGATGTTTCTAATCTCTCCATCCTTCAATTTATATGGTAAAATTGAGCATTCATCCACTATAGTTGCTTCTTAAAATAGCCCTCATGTCCGTTTGCTCACCACTCCCTGTAGCTCGGGAATCACCATGGAATCCTATGGATTCTTCTTCATTAATCCTTAGTGGTGGATCTCCTCTTCTCAACCTTGAATCTACCATGTTAGTATGAATATTGCAAAAATAAAATAAATCCTCACCAAATTCACTCCTTCACATGTTTCACTCAAACAACGTCTCGACACTCATGTTTACACACTAGATTCGGCTTTTACCCTATTTTAAGCTCACACACTATTGCCTTTTTCTGCTCAAAGAATTATCTCAAAGTTCTAATTAAAACACCCACAAAACAGCAATTATATCACAAGTATGTTTCAATTAAACTTATCAACAAAATAGTAGCCAAAGCAAGCAATACTGAGTGAATAAACAAAACCTAGTTTTCAGCTTTTCTAGGTAAAATAAAGCAAATTAACAAGGAAAACTTTGGAATCAATAAGAACTGGACCAAATGGTAAGAAATCAAGGATTCAAGGATAATTTAGAAAAAAAATTTCAAACACGAACAAGAGTCAATTCGAACAAATAAAAGAATAGTGTTGGTTGTTGTTCTTGTAATTCAAGTTTTGTATCAAATCCTTTTAACTAATTTCAATCCAAATATTTTATGCAACCAAAATTCAAATATCCAACAATAAAAATAATTCTCCAACAACTCCAAATATTGAATAAATAATCAACAAATCAGCAGCTTTAAGAAATTTCCAGCAACAAATTTCAACAAACCGATTTTTTTTTTTAATATTTGGATTTTTCTTCTTTTTTTTCTTTTTTTTTTTTTTTTTTTTTTTACTCACAGAACATAATAATGGAAGTTGTGCTAATGTAATTAGTAATGTGGTAGTTGAGAAATTAGGGTTAACAACTACTAAGCATGCCGAACCATATAGATTACAATGGCTTAGTGATAGTGGTAAGATGAAAGTGAAAAAACAAGCCAAGGTAAAATTCAGCATTGATAAATATGTGGATGTTGTTTTATGTGATGTTGTTCCCATGCATACTGGCCAAATATTATTAAGGAGGCCATGGCAATTTGATAAAGACACAATACATTATGGAAGAGAGAATGCTATTGTTTTTAAATTTAAGCGAAAGAAGATTAAGCTAGAGCCATTAACTCCAAAGGAGGTCTTTAAAACCAACTTCAAATGCAACAAAGGAGGCAAGCCGAAAAGCTTAAAAAAAGGGCTAGTGTGGCACCCATGGCTTCATCACCTATCCAAGAGGGCAACGCTGAACATCCACTTCTAGGAATTTAATGATGTATTTTCAGAGGAAATTCCTAATGGATTTCCACCTATTCGAGGAATTGAATATCAAATTGATTTTGTTCCAAGGGCTGCAATTCCTAATAGGCCTGCATATAGGAGTAATCCCTAGGAAACAAAGGATCTAAAAAGGTAGGTAAGTGAGTTGTTAGACAAGGATTATATTCGTGAAAGTATGAGTCCATTTGTTGTCCCTGTTTTATTAGTACCTAAGAAAGATGGTTCATGGCATGTGTGTTGATTGTAGGGCTATTAATAATATAACTATTAAATATAGGCATCCAAATCCTAAGTTAGATGATATGCTTGATGAATTACATGGTGCATGCATGTTTACAAAAATTGACCTTAGGAGTGGGTATCATCAAATTAGGATGAAAGAGGGTGATGAATGGAAAACCACATTTAAAACTCAATATGGATTGTATGAATGGTTAGTCATGCCTTTTGATTTAACTAATGCACTTTACACTTTTATGAGATCAATGAATCATATCATGCATCCATTCATTGGAAAATTTGTGGTTGTATATTTTGATGATATTTTAGTATATAGCCAAAATCTTGATGAACATGTAGGATTTTGTACCAAACACATATTAAATGAAAAAATAAATAAATAAAATGATACGAACCTAGAATGACCTGCTCCTAAACCCGTATAATATTCGCCCGGATCCAATTATGTTCAAGTTCTAATGGTCACCTTGACTCCTAACCAACCTGTAATTAGAAACCTTGGTATATAGTAAAGACGCCACAATATGTGATGAAAGTCCTATTGTAAAACACTCACTCTCTAATGGTGTTTTACTTTTTCAAAAGAACAAAGAGAATTTCAATCTCACAAAATAAATTCTGAATATTATTAATGGTGTGTTCTTCCTCAAAAACAAGCCCTTTTATAGGCTCAGAGAAAACAAAATAAAACCCTAAAACAAAAAGGAAAAACCGGCCATGCAATGAAGAATCCTAATATGGCCAAAAGTCTCCTCCTTTCCTAATCTAATTTGGATAAATTAATTCCTTTATTTTGAATTAGAAATTAATTAATCTACAATGAAAATAATAAAGTAATAACTTTCCTAAACTTATTTTTCCAGCAAATAAATAAATAAAAATCAAAAAGTAATGGTAATTTCCTAAACAAAAAGTAGAATCAAATTAGGAAACTAAAATACTAGCTTTTTGACTAAGTTAACTTTGACCAATTTGAGCTCCAAATCAACTTCAATATGCTTTGTAGGATGCAAAATAATCTTATTATGGAGCCCCACACGTTTCCCTTTCTTGGAAGAAAAAGAAAAAGCCAACTCAGCAAAATACAGTAAAGCCAGCAAGCAATACAGCAATTTTCAACCAAATTTTGAAGCTGTCCATACAAGTCCATACAAGTCCGTACAAGTTGATTTTACTTCTACCTTGACTTTTTTCCATGACCTCTTAGTGATATTTATTGAATCCATAAAGAGTTGGAACCATTTTTTGCTGTCCAGACTCCATAAATACATCAAAATCACTACCCGGGTCCATATCGGCTTCCACCACTTATATGCCCAAAACAAGTCCTGAATCTTTAGGTATGGATAAGCCCTCTTGAGAATGAATTACTCCCTGGATAAAGGCAACAAATTTGTCCCTAAACCTCTTAGCTTAAGCCCTAGTGATCGACCCAGTCTTCATCCATATCAGGTTAGTAACCCAGCAGGTTGTCGGTTGTACGGGCACGGATGGATTCGCATCATAAAATCTTCAACCAACTTAGAATTTAGATGCCTAATAAGTGTAATATAAGCAACCAAAAATATTTTAAAGAGGAAAATGTTAGTAAATATGTGTAAAAAGATATATATGTAAATATATATGGATGCATATTTATAAATAAAAATATAAGGAAAAAAACAAAATAAATATGAACCTGTATGCCTTTGATCGGATGAACTTCTAATCTATATGTCTAAGGCGTGTGTGGTACCACAGTTTCTTCAAGATGATTTTCATCCTGCTGGTGCAGATATTTTCCGACGGTAATCTCCTAGGGTACAGCGGATGCAAAAGCTCTCGGACACGACACCACTGAAGCTTTTCTCTTCAAACTTTCAGTGTACCTTTACTTACCACACTCACAGTGCAAAAGATGCCAAAAGTTCTTTTTCACACTTATTTTTCAACCTTAACGTGAGAGAAGAGATTGTATGCACTATATTCTTCTTTTTCCAATACTCTTTTTTCCAAAAGGCTCAATGATACAAACCTTGGACGACCTACTCCTAAACCAATTCTCTAATGGTGTTTTAGGTGTTCTCAAAGAACAAAGAGATAATGAATCTCACAAGTATTTTCTTAATCAAATCAAAGTTATATTCTTATTGATAACTAAGCCTTTAAATAGGCTACAAATCCACAAAATAAAACCCTAGAACATAAAGAAAACCGGCCACCACACATAAAGAAACCTAGTTGGCCGAAACTATACTTCCTTTCCTAATCTAAGTTTAATTAATTAATTCCTTTATATTAAATTAGGAATTAATTAATTTACAATGGAAATAATAAAATAAAAACCTTCCTAAAGTTATTTGTCCAGAAAATAAATAAATAAAAGCCAAAAAGTAATGGTAGTTTCCTAAAACAAAAAGTAAAAACAAGTTACGAAACTAAAAATGCTAGCCTTTTGATCAAGTTGACTTTGATCAATCTTTGACCTCTTTGAGCTTCAAATCAGCTTCTAGATTCTTTTTAGGATGCCAAATAAGCTGAATATGAAGTCCCACACGTTGCCCATGCTTGGAAAAATAAGAAAAGGCTAATACAGTAAAATACAGTAAAGCCAGCAAGCAATACAGCAAATTCGGCCAAATTATTGATGTTGTCCGTACAAGCCCTTTTTGATTGCATTTGAGGCTGATTTAACTTGATTCCATGACCTCTTAGGCATATGTATTGAACCCATAAAGCATTGGAACCATTTCATGCTTCCCGAACTCCAAAAATGTACCAAAACCGTCACCCGGGTCCGTATCGGCTTCTACCACTTGGATGCTTAGAATAGGCTTTGTATCTTCAAGTATGGACAAGCTCTGTTGAGATTGATTACCCCCTGTATAAATACTCCTAGGTTGTCCTTAAATCTCTTAATTTGAGCTCTTGTGATTGGCCTAGTCTTCATCCGTGTCGAGTCAGCACCCCAGCGAGTTATCGGTTGAGCGGGCTCGGGCGGAATCACATCATTCCCCTCCTCTTGAAAAGGATTTGTCCTCAAATCAAGATCATCACCTGCAGCAAAAGGAGTTAAATTAGCAACATTAAATGCAGCACTCATGTTATACTCACCCGATAAATCAAGCTTGTAGGCATTCTTGTTATTCGGCTCCAAAACTTGAAAAAGTCCATCCATAGGCGGCATGAGCTTTGACTTTCTTTGTTTAGGAAACCTTTCCTTTCGTAAGTGCAACCAAACCAATTCTCCTGGATCAAACACTATTACAACAAAATCTAGAAATACATGCTCATTATGGTAAAAATTACACTTTTTAAAGTTAGCAAACAATATTTTCCAAATTTTCAAATTACCATTATGTAAAGCTCTCAACAATGCAGATAAAGTTCTATGCAATAAAGACATCTTTAAATAAGTATCTTTAAAATTCATGGTCAGAAATGATTTCTTATTCATAATTACTTTATTAACATCACCAAAGCTAAGATAAAAATTTATATTTTTCCTTTCTTGTCTTCCTTTTCCTTTCTCACTCACGGCCATCTCACCTTCCTCAATCTCGGCTTTTGGACCAAATTTCTCACTCTTGGTTTTATTAAAATTTTTCCACACAACCTGAGTATTAGAAGACTTACCTTGGACAGCAAGCTCACCTTTTCCCTTTTGAATGGATGGTAGTCCACTTGGAATTTCATTTGGGAAGACATCTCCAAATTCCTTCAAAAGAGAAATCATTGAACTTGGCAATTCAAGTTCTTCAAAGTTAGGTTGATCATTAAAATAATTTTCTTTATAAATCATGACCAGCAAAGGTTTCTTACACTCAATAACCTTATTAATATCCCCTAAACTCAAATAAAAATTGCTACTTAACTTTTCTTTTCTTTCTTTTTTATTTTCCCCCTTGGATTGGCCCAAACCTTCGGATTTCCCTTCCTTCTCCAAGCTCTCGGGTTTGCCACTTTCTTTCCCCTCTCTTTCGGCTTTCCCTTGATCTTTCCATTCAATATGAGCCTTAGAAACCTTACCTTGATCAGCAACCTCATTCTTACCTTCTTGAAAGGATGGTGAAGCCGTTGGTGCCATACTTGCTTTTTCCTTGAGCTTTTCGGCTTCTCTCCTTTGTTGCATTTGTAATTGGTCTTTGTAAACCTCTTTAGGAGATAATGGTTCTAGCTTGACCTTCTTCCCTTTTAACCTGAAAACAATACTATTTTCTCGACCAAAATGAGTAGCATCTTTATCAAATTGCCATGGCCTACCTAATAGTATATGTCCAGCAATCATGGGTACAATATCACATAAAACTACATCCTCATATCTACTTATACTAAATTTTACTTTGGCTTGTTTGTTTACTTTCATCTCACCACTATCATTAAGGCATTGTATTCTATAAGGTTCTGGATGTTTAATAGTTGTTAAGCCTAATTTATCAACTACAATGTTACTAATTACATTTTTACAACTTCCACTGTCAATAATCATACTACAAATCTTACCTTGAATTTCACATCGGGTGTGGAAGATGTTCTCTCTTTGAATTTCATCCTCATATTTGTATGCAGCAAGTACTCTCCTAGAAAGCAAGTTTAATTCAGCATTGGATGCTTGCAAGGTTTCGGGTTCATCCTCCAAGTCTTCCTCCTCTTGCTTGGCTTCATCCTCACTTTCTTCACTTTCCGATTCTAGCTCGCATTGCACTTTAACACCATGATTCTTCTATTCGGGCATTGGCTAGCAATATGTCCTCCTCCTTGGCACTTAAAACACACAACATCATGAGTTCTAGAAGGTTTAGGATCTAATTTTACCTCATTCTTTGGTGCTTGGACAGATTTGGTTCTAGTCTCCTGCCTTGGCCAGTTTGAACTTTCTTCTTTGACTTTCGGCTTTAGCTTGCTTTCATAGATGGGATTGTTCCTCCAGCCACTTGAATTGGACCTTCCACTATTGGAAACACCACCAAACCATGATCTTACACCCCTCCTCTTGAATTGATGCTCTAATTTAATAGCCACATGTAACATCTCCTCCAATTCCACATATTGTTGCAATTCTAGTTGATTGGCTATTTCACGGTTCAAACCACCAAGAAACCTTGCCATGGTTGCTTCCCTATCTTCATTCAAGTTCAATCTCATCATAAGCATCTCCATCTCCTTGTAATAATCCTCCACGGATCCATGTCCTTGAGATAAAGATTGAAGTCTTTGATACAGCAACCTATGATAGTGTGATGGTACGAATCGCTTCTGCATGGTTCCTTTCATTTGTCGCCATGTAGTAATCAAGTCATCACCAACTCTCCTTCGGGTGTTTTGCTCATTGGTCCACCATTGGAGTGCATAATGGCCAAACTCCATTGCTGCCAATTTCACCTTCTTAGCCTCTGAATAATTATGGCGGTCAAATATCATCTCCATCTTTTCTTCCCACTCCAAATATGCTTCGGGGTCACTTTTTCCCATGAATGGTGGGATGTTGATCTTGATATTGATAAGATTGTCATCTGTTCCTTCCCTCCTATATCTTCCACAGCCAGCTCTATCTTGGACAGAAAAAGTTTCGTCCATACCTTCCTCAAAGTCTTCACCGAATGGCTCCTCATCAAATTCCTCTCTCGGTCTCTCGCGTCCTTCTTGTCCTCGGCCTCGTCCTCCATGGAATTCTTGCCTATTTCTTGTGTTCAGAATTCCTTGGGAAACTTCTAGCCTTCCCATCCTTTGATTCACATGCTCAACTTGAGCACTAAGCCGCTGTATTGACTCCAAAACAGCTCTCATGTCCACTTGGTCTCCACTCCCAGTAGCTCGGGCATCGCCATGGAATGCTATGGACTCCTCCTCATTGATCCTCAAGGGTGGCTCCCCTCTCCTCATTCTTGATTCTGTCATGTTAGTATAATAATGCAATAGAAATAAAATAGGACCTTACAATTTCACTCCCTTACTTGTTTCACTCAAATGAGGACCCGACACTCGTGTTTGCATACTTGTTTCGGCTTTTTACTCTCTTTTAAGCTCACACACTCTTGCCTTTTTCCACTCAATGAATTATCTCAAAGTTCTAATTAAAACACCCACAAAACAGCAATTAGATCACTAGTATGTTTTAATTAAACTTATCAACAAACAGTAAGCAAAAAGTAGGCAATGCCGAAAGAATCCAACAAATCCTAATTTTTCGGCTCTCTAGACAAGAAAACACAAAATAATGGGAAAA
Organism: Ziziphus jujuba; assembly: GCF_031755915.1. Classification (NCBI taxonomy): domain Eukaryota; kingdom Viridiplantae; phylum Streptophyta; class Magnoliopsida; order Rosales; family Rhamnaceae; genus Ziziphus; species Ziziphus jujuba. The sequence continues at coordinate 23,210,563 of NC_083379.1, forward strand.
CGTTGGAATTTTTGCAGACTGCACCAGATGGTAGTAGATTATGAGTTCAAGAATAAAATTCCAGAAAAAGAAATTCAAATACAAACAAGAATCAAAGAGAACAAAAATATAGAAAAGTTGTTGGTTGTTGTTCTTTGTAATTCAAGTTTTGTATCAATTCTTTTAACTAATTTTAATCCAAATAATTTAAGCACCCAAAATCCAATTATCCAGCAGCAAAGATAATTCCCCAGCAACTCAAATATTGAATAAATAATCAAAAAAACCAGCAGCTCCAACAAAATTCCAGCAAACAAATCAAACTCCAACAAACCGAAATATTTTTGTTTTCTTCTTTTTTTTTTTTTTTTTATTCGGCTTTACCTTCTTTTTTTTTTTTTCACTCACAGAACATAAACAACTGCAGTAGCAAGAATAATTACCAAAATTGCAATTCCAACTCCAAAACAAACACCAAACCCGTGACCTCCAAATAAACAAAATGTGCAGTTTTTTTTTTTTTTTTAAATGTTGCCGTAAACTTCTTTTTTTTTTTTTTTTTGAATATATGAATGCAAATATTTAAGACTAAAACAGCAAAGGAAAATCAACAAAAACCAAAATTATCAAGAACAATGATAAAAGACAACCAACAAATTAGGAAAAAAAATACAATAAAACTAGGAAACCTAATTCAACTAGGAATGAATTTTTTTTTTTTTTTTAAAAAAGATGTAGAACGTGTATGGGATGGATGCAACCTTAACCTAATGCTAAAATTGAAGAATAACACAAAAACAAATAAAGCAAATAAAGATAGATCAAACCTGAACAAAATTTAGCTCTGATACCAAATGATACGAACCTAGGACGACTTGCTTCTAAACCCGTATTATATTAGCCCGGATCTTAATTAAATTCAAGTTCTAATGGAATTGACCTCAACCCCTAACCAACCTATGGTTAGAAACCTTGGTATAATGTAGACGCCACAATAGGGGATGGAAAACCTATTGATAAGTCAAGCTAAAACAACCAATTCTCTAATGGTGTTTTAGGTGTTCTCAAAGAACAAAGAGATAATGAATCTCACAAGTATTTTCTTAATCAAATCAAAGTTGTATTCTTATTGATAACTAAGCCTTTAAATAGGCTACAAATCCACAAAATAAAACCCTAGAACATAAAGAAAATCGGCCACCACATATAAAGAAACCTAGTTGGCCGAAACTATACTTCCTTTCCTAATCTAAGTTTAATTAATTAATTCCTTTATATTAAATTAGGAATTAATTAATTTACAATGGAAAGAATAAAATAAAAACCTTCCTAAAGTTATTTGTCCAGAAAATAAATAAATAAAAGCCAAAAAGTAATGGTAGTTTCCTAAAACAAAAAGTAAAAACAAATTACGAAACTAAAAATGCTAGCCTTTTGATCAAGTTGACTTTGATCAATCTTTGACCTCTTTGAGCTTCAAATCAGCTTCTAGATTCTTTTTAGGATGCCAAATAAGCTGAATATGAAGTCCCACACGTTGCCCATGCTTGGAAAAATAAGAAAAGGCTAATACAGTAAAGCCAGCAAGCAATACAGCAAATTCGGCCAAATTGTTGATGCTGTCCGTACAAGCCCTTTTTGATTGCATTTGAGGCTGCTTTAACTTGATTACATGACCTCTTAGGCATATGTATTGAACCCATAAAGCATTGGAACCATTTCATGCTTCCCGGACTCCAAAAAGGTACCAAAACCGTCACCCGGGTCCGTATCGGCTTCCACCACTTGGATCCTTAGAATAGGCTTTGTATCTTCAAATATGGACAAGCTCTGTTGAGATTGATTACCCCCTGTATAAATACTCCCAGGTTGTCCTTAAATCTCTTAATTTGAGCTCTTGTGATTGGCCTAGTCTTCATCCGTGTCGAGTCAGCACCCCAGTGGGTTATCGGTTGAGCAGGCTCGGGCGGAATCACATCACTCAAACCCAAAAATGGAAAAACAATAAAAGCACATAAAGACAATAATGCCCATTATGACAAATCATTCAAAAATTTTAATTAAAAATGTTACAATCCCCCACATGAATGATTTGACAACTATAGATAATGCAAGACTTTAGTGATAAAGCTCTACAATTGGAACATGCATAGGATAGGTAGATGTTACTTTTTGAACCTTCCCTTATGAGACTATATCTACTTTATTGACTAATGGTAGATGCGATATCTTTGAAACATTTCATCTTTTATCTAATGACAATATAATTCACACAGATTCCTTCCTGGTATACTTCAGTTCTCACTGCTATGTTCATTTTGGCCTTGAACACCTCCCTGGTTCTATGAGAGTTTCTAGAGAATTGCACCCTTAACAATTCTCCTTTGAAGCGACCACTCTTTTCTCTAACATAGGTGATTCCTATTTCCATTGTAATCAGCATGACTATGCATAGATTACTAAGCATACACATATAGGAATCATTAAAAGCATACTTTATCCATCTATCATTGTCTCATCATAGGAATGGGCAGAGGATTAACCCATATAATGATCCATACCAATCTTTACAGTTATGTTTTCCTATTGAACCTAGATCTTGGGATCTTCAATCAACTAGGTTGGGTTTCTATCGTATCGACTTTACTTATGGGCTTCAATCCTATTCCCCTCGATGACTTCTTAACTAAATCTCTATTTAACCCTTTGGTTAGTGAATACGCAATGTTATCTTTCGACTTTATATAGTCTATCGAGATAACTCCAATTGAGATTAACTGTCTAATGATTTGTGTCTAAACTTTCCATTATGCATAATATTATGTGCCCTACCAATCGTACATTGACTATCACAATGTATACTTATTGCTGGTACAGGTTTAGACCACTTTGGAATGTCCTCTAAAATTTTCCATAACCATTTAGCCTCTTCACCACATTTATCTAATGCGATGAACTCAGAATCCATCGTGGATTAAGCTATAATAGTTTGTTTCAAGGATTTCATGTCATGGCTGTACCCGCTAATGTAAATACATAGCTACTAGCGGATTTTGAATCCTTGATATCTGATATCCAATTAGCATCACTGTATCCTTCTAATATAGTAGGATATCTTGTATAGTGCAATACGTAATCACGAATATATCGTAAGTATCTTATATTCTAATGGTTCCTTTCCAACATTCTTCATTTGGATTACTCGCGTATCTACTCAATCTACTTATTGCGTAGGCGAAGTCTGGTCTTGTACAACTTAGCAAGTACATCAAACTATCAATCACTCTTGCGTATTCCACTTGAGATACACTCTCTTCTTTATTCTTGGATAAGTGTAAACTTATATCGATGGGTGTTTTGGCTATACTAGTATCATCACTACTAAACTTAGCAGGTATTTTATCCACATAATGTATTTGACTAAGGATGATTGCATTCGAAGTCCTAGTCATTTCATTCCTAAAAACATATTAACAAGCCTCATATCTTTCATGTCAAATCTGGATTTTAACATGGCTTTCATAATTCGAACCATATTGTCGTCACTACCTATAATGAGTATGTTATCTGCATACAAATAAAGAATGACATAATCCATTTTCTGTATCTTTTACATAGACACATTTGTCACACTCATTTATTTTAAATACATCATTTAGCATGGCACTGTCAAATTTTTTATGCTATTGCTTTGGAGCTTGTTTAAGTCCATACAAGGGCTTCACCAATCTACAGACTTTCTTCTATTATCCTGGTGTGGAGAAACCCTCGGGTTGCTTCATGTAGCTCTCTTCATCTAGATCTCTATTAAGAAAGTTTATTTTAACATCCATTTGATATATTTCAAGACCCCGCAATGCAGTGATCGCTAGTACCATCCTGATGGAATTCATTCTCTTCACTAGAGAATATGTATCAAAATAATCAAGGCCTTCTTGCTGCTTGTATCCTTTAATTACAAGCCTTACCTTATATTTATCTATTGTTCCATCTACTTTCATCTTCCTTTAAAAAATCCATTTGTAACCTAAAGGTTTACAACCTGAAGGAAGATCTAATAACTCCCAGGTGTGATTCTACAAGATATAATCAATCTCACTTTTTCCAGCTTCTTTCCATAAATTTCCTTCAGGAGAGTTTACTACTTCGTGGCAATTTTAAGGTTCACTTTCTAGCATATAAGTAAAAAAATTTAGACCAAAGAATTCTACCAAAGGATTCTTCTGTTCTTACTCTCTTGCTTTGTCTTAGATCAACCTTAGCCTCAGCTTTATTCTTCTGTTCTTGATCACTATCATGATTATCATCACTGATAGCATCATAAGTTTGTTTAGATGAACTCGGTCCTTCTTCACACTTACACAAAAAAATGTGTTTCGAAAAATGATTCATTTCTCAATTCCATTATCATGTTCTTGTGTATATCGAGAATTTCTGACCTATGCACAAGAAATCAATATGCACAATTATTTTGTGCCTATTTTATGAAGATGCAATCAACTGTTTTGGGACCTATCTTCACTTTCTTAAGAGCAGATACCACTTCTTTAGCTAGATACCCCCACACTCGTAAGTATTTATAGGAAGGTTGTCTTCCTTTCCATAGCTTATAGGGTGTCTTTACCTGATTCTTCCGAAGCACCTTATTTAAAAGGCCGTTCACAAACAAAATGGCTTCCCTCCACAAGTTCTGAGGTAATCCAGAACTTATCAGCATTGCATTCGTCATTTCTTTCAAAGTATGATTTTTCCATTCAACCACACCATTTGACTATGATGAATATGGTGGAGTAACTTCATGTCTAATACCATGTTGAGCATAATACTCACCAAATGGTGTTACATACTCGCCACCATAATCATTTCTTATTACTTTTATCTTTTTGTTAAGTTGATTCTCAATTTCCGTTTTATAGAGAATAAATTTCTCTATTGCTCCATCCTTGCTTTTAAGCAAGTATACATAGTAATATTTCATTTTATAATCAATAAAAGTCATAAATACTTATTACCACCTTTAGTCGGTACAAATTTCAAATCACATACAACTTAATATCACCTAGTCTACCATGCCACAATATGGACGACTCAAGCAAATAAACAGAAGAAATACTAGCTTTATTAATATCTTTTTGCTTTATAGTCATTAGATTTAGTTTGAATAAACCATTGACTACATAGCCCTTTTCCGCAAGCATTCCATACTTGGACAAAATAACTTTATCTGACTCAAACACTAAGCAAAAACCATGTTTGCTTAGCAGTGATCCACACACCAGATTCTTTCAAATGTCTAGAACATACAGCACATTGTTAAGAGTTAGCTCCTTTCCAGATATCATCTTAAAGACTATTATGCCCTCCTTATGGATTTCTGATGTGGCAGAATTTCCCATGAACAACTTCTCACCATTTTTAGATGGTTTGAAGGAAGTGAACAAATTCTTGTTAGAACATACATGACGGGTCACACCAGTATCAACCCACCATTCTGTAGGACTTGATCCCACCAAGTTCACATCAGAGACAACAATACTAAGGTCAATCTCATCAACCTCTCGAGTGATGTACTCCATCATTTGTGCCTCTTTGCTCTTCTTTCTTTTCAACAATCTACATTTCGCTACTCTGTGACCCTTCTTGTTACAGTTAAAGTACTTGTCTTGAAACTTAGCCTTCTTGGAGATCCTTCTTTTAAAACCCAACTTGGAATCTCTTCTAGTTTTCTTCTTGATCTTGGATCTTTGACCATGTTTCAAAATATTAGCCTTCACCATGGCCTTCAAAGACTTTTTATCAGATCCCCTATTATCATCTTCGATATGAAGCTTTCCAATAAGAGCCTCCATATCCATTTCCTTTATCTTGTGCTTGAGATAATTCCTGAAGTCTCCCCAACTAGGAGGTAGCTTCTCAATCATAGCAGGTACTTGAAAGGCTTCATTAATTATCATCCCTTCAACAAGTAGTTCTTGAATGAGTACTTACAACTCATGTACTTGACTCATCAATGGTTTTGAATCCACTATCACATAGTCCAAGAATCAGCTTACAATAAACTTTCCCGAACCTTCTTTCTCAGTTTTGCATTTGCGGTCCAAAGTTTCCCATAACTCCTTTGTTGATTTCATGCCACAGTACATTCCATACAAAGCATCAGACAGGCCATTTAAGACGTAATTCCGACATAAATAATTAGAATGCTTCCATGCATCCACCGCCATGAATGTCTCTTTATCACTCTTTTCATTACTTGGTGGTGCATCTACAGTCAAGAACCTCGCAAGGTTCAGTGTCGTCAAGTAGAATAACATCTTCTATTGCCACCTCTTAAAAAGTGTGCTCCATTGAACTTCTCTGGTCTCTCTGCATGATTTACAAAAGGAGGCAATTGAATCACACGAATCTAAGTGAGCATAATCACATAATCAATTAGTTGTTATTTTCTATCTTAACAAACTAATTATAACCAATTTCCAACAAGAAAACATAAAAAATGTGATATTATAGGTTTTTGTATTCACCACAAAATTTCTGTATACACCCATAAAATTACTGTATACACTTACAAAATTGCTTTATACACCCATCAGTGCTGACATCATCAATTAAACAATGATGACATTATTGCTGATGTCATGCTAATAGGTCACTATGCTGATGTGCCGATGACACATGGCATCCCCCTGTGTAGAGTGGCACTTGCCATGTGTCCACGGTGCTGACGTGGAGCCTGCGATGTGGCATCAAATGGTGACATGGCCACAGCCACATGGCATCCCTCGCTATCATAGCAGTCGAGCTGTCACACTCTAGAGGCAAACACGTGTCACCTTTCATAGCTCGGCACGTGGCATCACGGCTGGACAACACATGGCCTTGTGACTATACAACACATGGCCTTGCCACTATTCGCCACTTGTCATTGCTATGCTATACTGCATGGCACCACTCATATCATGACGCATGGCGAGCTTTAATCAATTGGGCAAATTTCATATGAGCCATGTTTCTATTGGGTTAGGTCTTGAGTTAAACAGCTGCCTGTTCTAAGTACAGGCTGGGCTTTCAAACTGAGCTAACACTAACAGAATTCAATCTCAAGCCCACTAACCCAGAATCCAACCCTTATCCATTTTTCTGACCCGTCATTAACCTCCAACTGGGTCGATTTTGACCCATTTTACTGATAAATGGGGTTTCAATTTTTCAACTAATTTCCACTATTCTGGCCACGAAAAACGATGGGAAAACCACCAAAATATTCATAAACTCATGGGCAATTAGTTTTATGGAAAAAAAAATTAATAAAACAAAAAATAAACATATGCTCATGAATTTTAAAGCCATGGGAAATTTTTTATTTACCAATACTGAAACAAACAAAAAAAATAAAATCGTGGGCAAGTAATTTTTTTGTTCGAAAACAATTTTAATAAACAAAAATAAACAAAATCCCAATAACAAATTCTTATTCATGGGTATGAAGGAAATAATTTTTTTTTTTTTCACAACACACAGATCACATACAAATCCAAAAAATTGACAACAAATATGTAAACAGATAAACAAATCCACATATATATACATAAGAGACTTGTCTTAAGATTGTTAGTAAATATGTGTAAGAATATATATGTAAATATATGTGGATGAATATTTGTAAATAAAAACATAAGGAAAAACACAAAATAAATTTGAACATGTATGCCTTTGATCTGATGAACTTCTAATCGACCTGTCCAAGGCTTGTGTGATACCACAGTTTTCTTAATACAATTTCCATCCTACTAGCGCAGATATTTATTGATAGTCATCTCCCAGGATACAACAAATGCAAAAGTTCTCAGACACGATATCACCAAAGCTTTTCTCTACGAACTTTCAGTGTACCTTTACTTACCACATTCACAATGCAAAAGATGCCAAAAATTCTTTTTCACTTTATTTTTCAACCTTAACTTGAGAGAGGAGATTGTATACACTATATTCTTCTTTCTCCAATACTCTCTTCTCCAAAAGGCTCAAAACCCAAAACCGAAAAACAATAAAAGCTCATTAAAGAACATAAAGACAATTTAATGCCCATTATGACAAATCATTCAAAAATTTTAATTAAAAACATTACAGAAAACATTCTTGGCAACCAAAAGGAGAGTGCAAGTAAGAGAAGTTTGAGAGAGAGAGAAAGAGGGATTTTGCTTCCATCGATGAGCATCGGATTCGAAAAAGATGGTTGCTCTTGGATGAACTTTGAACTAAGACTACTTCAGAGTGAGATCGCTTTGAAGGGGACTGCTTCGAACAGAGATCACTACGAAAACTTTTTCATCCTTCCTTTTCCATCAAAGAAAGGAGGTTTCGTTCGGTGGCAATGATAATCCTTCCTTTCCATAAGCAATGGAGAAGTAGAGTTGGTGATAAATGTCCAAAGAGAGAAAGGGGTTAGGGTTAGTTTGGTTTTTTTTTATTTTTTATTTTCTCTAAAGTATAACATTTTGAATTTTGAACTGTCTTGTTTTTTGTTTACCAACTTAACCAGTTGCCATTTAAACTAATAAAAAGGTTAAAATATTTCTTGCTATTTCATTGGGTTTCATTGAATGAATTTGATGCGAATCCGCCCGAGCTCGCACAACCGACAACTCACTAGGGTACTGATCCGATACGGATGAAGACTAGACCGATCATTAAGGCTCAAGCTAAGAGGTTTAAGGACAACCTTGCAACCTTTATCCAGAAAGTAATTCATTCTCAAAAGGGCTTGTCCATACCTGAAGATAAAAGACCCGTTTTAAGTATCCAAGTGGTGGAGGCTGATACATCGTACATTTTACATCGGACACCCATACATCAGACATTTTATATCGAACACCTTATATCGAACACCCATACATCGGACATTTTATATCAAACACCCATGCCTTAGACATCTGACCTTGGACTTTGGACATCAAACATAACTTAGTTCGGACATCAGGCAAACATAAGTTAGCTCGGACAGACATAAGTTAGCTCGGACATCAGACATAAGTCAGCTTAGTTGTCAAACTAGTCAACTCGTTTTCTAATTTGTGTTTGACTTTTTTTTTTGTTTTTATTTATTTATTTGCTGGACAAATAAGTTTAGGAAAGTTTTTATTTTATTATTTTGTTTGTAAATTAATTAATTTCTAATTGAAAATAACGGAATTCATTAATTAGATTAGGAAAAGGAAAGATTCGGTCAAGCTAGAACTCTTCATTGTGTGGCCGGTTTTTTCTAGGGTTTTTAGGGTTTATTTTGTTTCTTTCAAAGCCTATTTAAAGGCTTATTTTTCAATAAGAAGACAACTTTGATTTGATTGAGAAAATTATCAAAGACATATATATATATATATATATATATATATATATATCTAAGTTGAATAGCCGGTATATAAAATTGTCGCGTATCATCATGGAATTCTTTTGAGTTCTTTTCAAAACTTTAAAAAAAAAAAAAAAAAAAAACCATCTTTCATTCTCCTTATTATTATGGCTATTAATATAGTTAAATAATATTATAAAAAACCATCCGTGAAATAATCATATTTTTCCTTCTTATTATTAAAAATATTTCACACAAAAATTTCATACACTAATACATATTCATATACAGATATGTAATAAATAAAATTAGAAAATCATAATATATAGATTTCAATAACAAGATTGATCTTCTTAAGATATATGTAACCATAAATAAATAACCTTACAAGATAAAAATATATTTATAGGGTAAATCATAATAATAATAATAATAATAAATATAATTAAATTATATTGTGAAGATTTGATATGGTAAAGTAAATTACTTTCAGGGAATAAAATAAAGAAAAAGATAGTTAGAATAAAAAACATTAAGAAAAAAGATTTTATAATCTATGTATTAATATCTTTATTAGTTTGATATATTTATTTTATTGTTAAACAATAAAATTTTATGTATAATAATTAATAATGAGATTTATCTTCTTATTTATATAATCTATATATTAATATTTTTATTGTTTTGTCATATTTATTTTATTGTAAAATAATAAATTATGATATAAGATAAAAAAGTGTTTATAGAGTAAATAATAATAATAAAAAAGGTAATTAATTATATTATGAAGATTTAATATAAAAAAATTAATTACTTACAAAGAGTTAAAAAATAAAGAAAGATAGTCAAAATAAAAAATATTAAAAAAATTAATATCTTTATTGGTTTGTTATATTTATTTTTAAAGTAACAAGATTTTATATACAGTAATTAATAATGAAACTGATATGCTTAATTATACAATCTACATATTAATATCTTTATTGTTTTGTTGTATTTATTTTATTGTAAAATAATAAGATTTTATTTATGATAATTAATAATAAGATTGATATTCTTATTTTGTTTCTTTTTGAATTTTCAAAATGTAAGGTAAAAAGCGTATATGTAGTAAAAATTATTCTTATTATTAAAAATATTTCATATAAAAATTCTATACACTAATACATATTCATATAAGGATATGTAATAAATAAAATTTCATTGTAAAAATATTAATAATGTGGTAATTAATAATGAGAATGATTTTTTTACCAAGAAATTTAAAATGAATAATATATTTTTTTAATATTTTCTAAAAAAGTGCTTATTATATATATATATATATATATTAACAAAGGAAAAAACGCTTAAAAGGACTTTTATATATATTTAAAGTTGTTTTGAAAATATAATCTTAAAATTATGATAATATATTTATATATATATATATATATGTATGTATATATAGTTAGGCATTATATATAATTCATTTGTTATATATATATATATATATATATATGGTTAGATATTATATATAATTCATTTGTCAATGAAAATTTTATCATCTTCCTAGTAAAAATAAAAATAAAAAATAAAAAATATACAAAATCAATGATAACGAATATTATATGAATATATTCAAATTTATTATGCAGATTCTTGAACGATAATTGACATTCAAGTTCCATATTCTTTCTTCTTAGTATTAGGAAATTACGAGAATATCTCCATTTTTTAATTTTTTAATTTTTTTCATCTTTAATAATTAGGATGTCAAAACCTTCTCTCCATTTTTCTTATCCATACAAAATATTCAGACAACCTTACATTAAAAAAATAAAAATAAAAAGAAAAGGGGGAAAAAGAAAACTTCTCTCCAACTATAAAGAAGAAAATGGTTTAGACTAACTTCCATTGTTTACCCATTTGCAATAAAGAAAACTATTAAGAATATTAGAGTTTAAAATACACATAATTATATCCCTTTGCATGAGGCATCTACACTAAAAGTAGTAGAGAATTAGGAGAAATTACAAAAAGATATGAGTTTCAACTTCAATTGGATGAGATAACCATTTTATTTGTTTAATTCTATGTTGATATTGCTTAGATTTCATCTCGCATCCCCATCAATTGTAAATTTTAGCTGTGGTGTTGCCTTTGAATTTCTTAATTCTTTTCACTTATCAATAAAGATTATTTGAACATATTGAAAAAAAATAATCAAGGACAAGAGAAATAGCTACTTTTTTTTTCCTTTTTTTTTTGGTCTTTTCTAACATAATATGGATTTTAGGTGATTTACTTATGATATTAAGAAAGTTCAAAATCTAAATGGCTTTGGGCTTTCTCTTGACTTGAAATTGGACAAACTGTATAGAAATTAAATGTTTGCTTTATGTGGATTTGCATCTAATTTTAATAAAATTTACAAATGATGTCAAAAAAGATTGATATGTTCATTCGGGGTTGGTTTCCAGTTTTTCTTAATCCCATTATTATTTAACTAAAATTATGTCAAGCCCTTTTGGATTCAATATAATTATCAGCATCAAAATAGTTTGTTAGTTTATCTAATCTTTCAAATTATAAATTATGATTTAATATAAATATATTTATTGTTTAATTATGTATCAAATTGGACGACGTTAATATTCTTTCCTGTTGTTATCCCCACATGTTTTGGAAATATTTGTTAAGTTTTAAAATTTCTCTGCCAATTATTTGTTTGTTCCTTCATTAATTTAATTTTTATATTTTTTTATTCTTTTAAAATATTTGTTTTTTCCTTTTTTTTAGTGGGTTTTCTTGTTCACGAATCACCATCACTATTATTTGTTTTAGTAATCAATTATTAAAAAAATAAAACTTATCTAACTGATACTGTTTATTTTTAGATTACAAAATTTTTTAACAAAAGTCAATCATTTTTTTTAATAAAAAAATGAAAGGCAACAGTTTTTCTATTTTTTTATCATACATTTTTGATGTGGTTAAAATACTAACAATCGAAATGTTGCTAAATTTCATTGGGGCATCCTCATGAAATTTGTAATTAAATTAGCATTTAACAACTATTATTTTAGTCTTTTCTTTCTATGTATTTTTGTATTACATATTTATTTTGAGGTAAGAAATTACATGCTTTTATTTTTAATGAATTTGTATTTGATAAAAATAGTACATAAATGTTTGATTCATTAATTATAATATATAACCAATTTTTATTATATTATTTTTTAAAAAAATATATTATAATTAAGTTTAGAATATAAAATATATTACTGCAAAAATTTAATTTGGCCCACCAAATGTTTATTCTTGACTCTGTCGTGGGATTTAAGTGAATAGAGAAACAAAAAGGAAAATGAGAAAAAAAAAAAAAAAAAAAACTTGATTCTCTGTAATTCTATACTAATTTTAGTGCTATAGGTTTGTGAATTTTTTTATTGAAATAAAATGTCATTAAAAAAAAAAGTTGCAAAGGACAAAAAAAAAAATTTTGAGAAATCAAATGTCATTCTTAAACCAATATAGTAGAAGAAGGAACTTTTTTCTTTATTGGAGTTTTTGGTTAACAAAAAGCTAGAAGAGAAATAGAATAGGTACTTTTAGTTTTCTATATATAGTCTATTATTTAAAAAGAAGGTTCACCAAAAAAAAAAAAAAAAAAAGGAGTAAAAAACTACTATGACATTATGAAAAATGATTAAATTGGAGTTAATAATAATTAAGCTACTTAAAGTGTTTTCCTTTTATTTATTACTCATTAATAAGAATTTACTCTCTTAAACCTTTAATTACAATATAAAAGGCTAAGATGGCAAAAGATTTAACCGCAGAGAAAATGTACAGTAGAGAATTGTCAAAAAAGTTGGCTAAGATAGATCAATTGGCTTTTAATTCCATACAATATGAGTAGGGTTTGACCTAACCATAAAAAAAAAAATTAAAAACCAATCACTTTCATCTTTTCACTTATATATCCTTTTGAAGGACTATAGCGCCCATTATCTCTCAATTTTCACTTGATAACGTAGTTGTTAATTTAAGAAATTTAATTATTTATTTTATTTAGTTTTTTGGATATTTTGATAATTATTCAAGGATAAATTGTTATTTCATACACTTTTGTCGTTATCCCAATGTCAAATTAGGAATAGCATTTGTCAAAACAGTCAAATTTATTTTGCACAAAAAATTCGTAATAAATGTACCAACAAAGAAAAGAGCAAAAATGAAAAGAATATAGAACAAATCTCAAAAGCATCAAATATCATATTGTATATATGATGATTAGATTATTTTTTGTTTATTTCTTTATTGATTTAACCTTTATATTTGGAAGCTTTTTTCATATATATATATATATATATATATTATAATATATTTATAATTTTCTATTTAGGCCATCATTTTGTATTTCAAATGCCCATCATTATTATTATTATTATTAGAAATTATTATGTTACATAAATGATTAATCAGAAAGTGAGAATACAATATAGTAAAAAAGTCGAAAATTTTTATATTAATATATTTATAAAGAGGACACATAATTTATAAAGCTTTTTTGTAGAAAGTCCATGCTATACAAATACAAATATATATATATATATATATATACATACATGTTTTATACAATAATTTGCAATTTCACTTTGTACGTGGTCACAGTAAAACATATTTGAATAGTCTACAGAAAATGCACCATCTCAAAGAGCTTTAAATGATTGTTTTGTTTCACCAAACACATAGGCTATTTGTCAAAGTCAAAATTTTTTAAGTTAATCATATAGTTGCTCAAGAACCCCAGTGAGTAATATAATATATGATTTGATTATTTATTTATTTATTTTATATTTTATAAAAATTCATAACATTAAATTAGGTTTTGAAGTTCTAAAAGGTAAAATTTACTAATGAAAAAGATCAATTTTGTGGCAGTTTTGCAAAGAGAAGGAAGATGTTGCAAATCTATATAATATATAAAAGAAGAATCGTATGCGACATATGTCAGCATATAGTTCTTTTAAATTCCCTCCAAAAACATATTTTTTATTTTTATTTTACTTTATTTATTTATTATTATTTATTATTTATTACTCATTATCTTATATTTTATGGATAAAATCAAATATATAAAGTTAATTTTTGATATAACTTTCCATAACTATCAAACAATTAATATTATTATATATGGAAATAATTTTAAAATAAATTTAAAATAATTAAAATATTTCATTTTATCTTATTTACCAAATATATATTTGTATCATTTTAAAATTATATATATTTCAATTATTATAATTATTATTATAATATTATATTATATTATATTACTGTGGTTGATTCACAAAAAGGTATTGTGGCTTCTTTGGCTAATTATATATTATAAAATATATATAATAATAGAATCATAGCCTAATTATGGCCTAATATATATTATAATAACGTATACTAAGATGTACTTTTATATTTAATATTTGATTTTATTTTATTTACCAAATAAGTTAAACATATTTGACTATAAATATGTAAGTGACATCTCCGGGTTATTTAAAATTTTGGTATTCAATATTTTGTTAGTTTTTAATCTCTTATATTATGTTTTAGTTGTTAAAGTTTTTTTTTTCTTTTATTCTTTAATTTCAATATTTTTCTTTTATGGATCCTAAACATGATCGTGTTAATCATAAGCATGGACGTGAGTCATGCTATGGATTTTGATTGAAATTGAAGATGTTGAATCAAGGCATGATGATCAAAAAGACAAAGATGCTTCTGATGAATAATCCTTGATTATTGATTCACCTTTGTCTATCAACTTTTCAAGACGATGGAGAAGAAAAAGATAAAAAAGAGACGACGCAAGAGATTATTTAGATCGAGGGCATACAAGAAAGAGCAATACGATCATGCAAGCAATTAAGTGGTGCCGAAATTTCCTGACTTTGAAATAAGTTCATTGAATAAAAAGCAACTTAAGGAGATTAAGCGTTTATACTAGATATTATAATTTTTTTTTCTTATTATGCTTTTTTTTCATTGGGATTGAAATTAAAAACATATATTTTTATTTTAGTTAGTATAAATTATAATATAGTTTTTTTGACGTAGACAATATTTTTGTTTTTGTAGTTGGTTAATATAATTATTTCGGTATTCAATATTTTGTGGTTTGTTTTTGTTGTTTTAGCTTAATTTCTCTCTATTAGGTAACTCAATTTTTTAAGAAGAAAGTAGTGGGAATAAGAACAAATAATTTTTTTATTCATCTATAGACAACTCTTAATTGCATCCAGTTGGTAAGATGTGTTGTGTGGATATTATAATATCACCAATTATATTTATCTTAATTAAGTGCTGAAACATGGGATTATCCAGTACCAATAGCGATTTGATAATACTATATATGTTTCAACTTTTTGAATTTTTCTTTTCATTTTTTTGGAAAGGATTCTCTCAAATTAAAGACCCTAGAATTAACTAATTGGATAATCGCTTACTAAAATAGGAGTAATCTCTAAATTCTAATTGTTAGTATACATATATATATATATATATATATATATTTTTGATACCACTTATAAATTAAAATAATATATAAACTAATAAATTTAATTTTAGTTTTTATAAAACCATTTGTACAGGTTCCAAATAAGATAAAAAAAAAATTATATATAATCTGCACAAATAAATAAACAAACCTTCTGAAAATACATATTTAACCTAAACCCTAAACCCTAAACATATATAAATAAAAAATAAATTAAAGAAATTAATTATTTCAAAGAATTAATTAAATAGGTCAACATTTTTTTAATTTGAATTCAATAAATAATTTACCCCAAAAAATTCTCTACCCAACTCTATCGTCCATGGTAAGCATATCTAATTTTCTCTCTTCTATTTTTTATGAGTATTTTGATAACATACCATTGGAAGAATATTTGGTTTACCATATTATATAGAATAATCTTCCCTAATTTTAATTATATTACAATAGTTACTTTTATTGGCTTTTTTATTTTTGTATTTTTCCTTATTTGGATATCATTGAAGAATCATAACCATTTTGGGATTTTTTCCATGTATATAACAATATATGTATAGATTGTTCATTGTTACTTATATGTATATATAACATAGTATTCTTTTTTTTATTTTCCTTCCTTTTTACAATGCATAATTTTTCAAAAATATAAAAAAAATAAAAATAAAAAATAAAATAAAGAAATTAACTACTAATAAGGAAAATGTTGACCTATTTAATCAATCCTAAAACTATTTTAATTTTAATTATTTTACTTGAGGATAAATATCAGTTTATCTCATAAATAATCTTTTTCCATGATTATGATAATTTGAGAGCATTGTTTGTCATGTAAGTTATTGTTACATAGATTTCTTCGAATATATAATAGTTATTTTTATTGATTTTTTTTATTTTTTCATTTTTTCCTTATTAAGATGTCATTGAAGAATCAAAATCATTTTAAGATTTTCACCATGTTAGTTTTTCATGAACTTTGTGTTTGCTCAACAAGTAAAAAATATTTTGTATATTTTTTACTTTTTAAGTTCATAGAAATAGGGAACAGTTTATTAGATAATCAAGTAAATATATGTATATACATGTATAACATAGTATTCGATACTTTGCAAATTTCCAAGATTATAAGCATGTGACAGTGAGTGTGATTCATAACTTTACATGTATATTGTTCACCATTTCCTTCATTTTTAGATAATAAAAATATATGGAAATTAATAAAAATATCTTTTTATTTGGATATAAAAAATATAATATCATAAATAATAGTTGTTAAACATAGCGAAATAAGATTTATATTTAAAACAAATTATTAATTCATTTAACTTTGAATTTGAATTTTATAGATAGAAAAATTAAATAGGTAAACATTTTATAATTTAAATTTCATAAATAATTTATCTTATAAGGTAAAAATGTTTTTATAGGATAAATAATAATAATAATAATTAAATAAAAAATAATTAAATAATTAAATTACATTATGAGTATCTAATATATGGAAATTAAATATTTGTAAGGAGTTAAAAAATATATTTGAATTTGAATTTGAATTTGAATTCTATAAATAAATAACATTTGACTTTAAATTTAATTATATAAATACATTTGAATTTGAATTAAAATTTCTTAGATGGGAAAAAATGGATAGGAAAATTTTATAGATGGCAAAAAATAGATAGGTAAATATTTTTGAATTTGAATTTTATAATTTAATAATATTATATATAGAGATCAAATCTATAGTTATTAACAAATTTTTATATTATATAATAAAAAACAAAAGAGATCCAAAGATACTTATTAACAATAAAACTTTTAAATAGGTTTTAAAATATGATTAATTATTTTTAAAATCTATCTATTATGGTTACACATATCGTGCATCGCACGGAATGAATACTAGTTTGTCAATAATATATCCTAAGTTACAAATAAGAAATGATTAAAGATATTAATTTGTAATAAAGATGGAGAACCATCAATTAACCACTCATATGGTCTTCAACTAAGTTTTTCAAAATTTAAATTAATTATATTGAATTGAAAATTTTAGATTAATGTTATTTTTATAATGCTTTGTATTTGTTTTAATTATAATTCATTTTCATAACTTATTATCAAAATAATGTGTTGCAATTATAATGTCATGCATCATACAAATCTATGGCTAGTAGTATATAAAAGTTGAATAGTTAGTAAATAAAATTGACATTTGTCGTTATGGAGTTTTTGGAATTCCCTCTAAATCATTAAAAAAAAAAAAAGAAAGAAAAACACTCTTCTCTCATTTTTTTAATTATTTATGACTATTAATATGGTTAAATAATATTCCAAAAAACTCATCCATGAAACAATTATGTTTTTTTCTTCCTTATTATCAAAGATATTTCACAAAAGAATTCCATGCACCGAAACAAATTCATATATAAATATGTAATAAATGAAATTTCAATATCATTAACATATAAGTTTCAATAACGAGATTGATATCCTTATTTGATCTTCTTAAAATATATGCAACCATAAATAAAATATATTATAAGGTAAAAACATGATTATAGGATAAATAATAATATAATAATAAAGGTAATAAAATTATATTATGAGGATTTAATATTAGGAAAATTAATTACTTGTAAAGAATAAAAGTAGTCAAAAAAAAAAAAACATTTTATAATTTATATATTAATATATTTTTTGGTTTGTTATATTTATTTTATTATTAAAT
Organism: Ziziphus jujuba; assembly: GCF_031755915.1. Lineage (NCBI taxonomy): Eukaryota > Viridiplantae > Streptophyta > Magnoliopsida > Rosales > Rhamnaceae > Ziziphus > Ziziphus jujuba. The sequence continues at coordinate 23,229,160 of NC_083379.1, forward strand.
AATAAAATTTTATGTGTAGATTACTAATGAAATGAATATCTTTATTTATATAATTTATATCTTATTATCTTTATTGATTTATTATCTTTATTTTGTTATAAAATAATAAATTACCTTACAAGCTAAAAACATGTTTATAGTGTAAAAAATAATAATAATAATAATAATAATAACAATAACAACATCAAAGGTAATTAAATTATATTATGAGAATTTAATATAGAAAAATTAATTAGTTTCAAGGAAGAAAAAAAAATCTAGTCAAAATAAAAAATAATAATCTATATATTAATATCTTTATTGGTTTTTTTATATTTATTCTATTGTAAGATAACAAAATTTTATATATGGTAATTAATAATAAGATTAATATCCTTATTTCTATTATATAATATATACATTAATATTTTTATTGCTTTGTTATATTCATTTTATTGTAAAATAATATAATTTTATTTAATGAGATTGATATTATTATTTGGTTTCTTATTAAAATTTTAAAGTATAAAGTAAAAACATGTATATAATAAAAATATTCTTATTATTAAAGATATTTTACATAAAAAATTTATATAGTAATACATATTCATATATGGATGTATAATAAATGAAATTTTATTATAAAATAATAAGATTAATATACGGTAATTATCAATAAAGTTGATCTCCTTATCAAAAAATTTAAGATGAATAATGCATTTTTTAATATTTTTCAAAAAGTATATATATGTATATGTTAACAAAGGAAAAAAAAACATTTAAAAAGGACTTATATATATATAGTTAAAATTGCTTTTGAAAAGTAATCTTAAAATTATAATATATATATATATAGTTAATTATTATAAATATTTCATTTATCAGTAAAAATTGTACTATCTTCTTAGAAAAATAAAAATATACTAAATCAATGATAAAATATATTGTCTATATATATTCGAATTTATGAGGCAGATTATTGAAAGATAATTAACATTCAGTTTTCATTTTTGGGTATTTGAAAGATATTATGATTGAAAGTCTTATGGGATTTTGAGTATTTTATTGTTATTTTTCATGAAGTATAAATTTGATAATTTTAACTTTAAATTTATCATGTTAAGAAAAAGAACTCATGTAAAAGGAAAAAAGAAAAAGATTCGGTTCTTTTTCTTAATCATCAATCCACTGCTGGGTATAATATAAAATAGAAATTTCAAAAATTTTACACTTTAGATTTTTCATTTAATAAAAGTACTTTAAAATCATTTATATTTTTTATGTTTAGATATTCTATTTAATAAAGTATTTGAAATTATTTGCACTTTTTGATCTATTGATTGCCAAGAATTGGTAAGAATTAAAGAAATTTGTTTTCTATTTAATTGCCAATGATATTGAGAGTTATAAATTATAAAGTTATAAGATAATTTAATAAGTCACTTTAAAATCTATATCAATATCTATTTATATCTATATAAAAGTAAGATGGTAAGTAAAATTTTTTTTCCATGTATCATCATTAGATTTGTTTGGTTACTCTCTAAAAGCATAAAAAAAAGTATAATATTAATTTATTTGTTTAGGTTGATTTGTCTAATGCTATATACAATTACTTCTTATACCTTAATTAATTGTTATTTATATTTATATAGATATTTTATTGCTTTTGAAAATGTATATGCTTAATGAAGTGAAAAATATAATAACAAATTATAAAAAAATACTTTCCATATAAGAAAATAAAATCTTAATAAATTATAAAAAAAAATTAACAAATACCGTCCTTCCATAGATAAAGAAAATTACAACGTACAATTCACCAAATAAACTATTTTATACACAATATTAATTAATCATTAATTTAAAATTTTAAAATTTAAAACTTGAAAATGTTAATCTATATAATTTTTTTCCGTAAATTATGAAATTAATTATCCATATTGAATATTCATTAATTTAAAACTTTAAATTGTTAATATAAGATTCTTTAAACTTTAAACTTTAATATTTAAAATTTAAAAATTTGGCTTACATAAATTATTTATAGATATTATTTTCCAATAGTAAATAGCTAATTAATTTAAAATAAACAATTTCAATGTAAGACTATTTAGATTTTAAATTGTTTATATTATTATAATTAGTAATTAATATAGGCAATTAAAAGTCATATTGAAATATCAGTTATGATATTGAAATATTAAATTTTAAAATTTAAAAATTTTCACCCATAAAACGAATATTATTAGTCTCATAGATTTAAAAATGATATTCTTAACTAAGTAAAAGTTAGAATAATAAATTATAGACAAAAACTCTCCAGTTAATAAATAAAAAAAATTTAATTAATTTATAAATTTTAATTAAATACTATTTATGTATGGTTAATATTAAAATTAAAATTGGAAATTAAGCTATATTTAATTTCATTTGTATTTTTAAATATGGAAGAAAAAATAAACATGAAACTAACAAAATATTTCAGACATGTTAGTTCAAAACACTCAAATTACACTCTTTTTTTTCCCCTCCTAAATACCCAAATTACAATTTTTAAGTAAAATTTCAAAATTGATTATGAAATAAAAAAATTTTGAACAGAGTTATTTCTTGAGAGATAATAAATAAATCTGAATAAGACAAATAATATACTTTCGAAAGATTTTTTTTTTGAGCAAATAAAGTTCGAATAAACTAATTATTTATTTTAAAAATAAATATTTTTTTTGAATAAATAAAGGTATAAATAAGGTTAAGTTTATAATATTCAAATTGAGAAAGATGATGATAATATATGGTTATTTTTTAAATTAATTCAAATAATAAGGTAAAAACTTTAATTTTGAACAATGCTTTCATTTTAAAAATTGAAAAAAAAATTAACATTAATCATTGAAAACAATATTTGTGTATTTATTAAGTTTTGAAGATTTGCATCTATAAATGGATAATAGATGAAATATCTTTTAAATTCAAATAAATTAGACATATAATTATTAAATAATATTTCTTTTTAATTTTAATTTTTGTTATAATATTTTTTTTATCCTCTAAAACAATTATTGTTATTTTTTATTATCTCACTTAATTAACTATATTTATATTTAAAGCCAAACATTTAATCTTTAATTTATTTCTTCTTTGAATATTAATATAATCATTTAATTTTTATTAGATTTATTTTACATAATTTTTATTATTTATTATTATATATATTTTTATTTTTATAATTGAATTTAGAATGGTCAAGACTACTAAAACAATTTAGTCGTAACGTCGGCGGAATTTCCCACTCTCGTGTCTAGGTTTTCAAATCGCGGATCAGAACTCATCGTCGTCGCTGATTATAGTTACAGCTACGTTTACTTTTCTCGTCTTCTTTATCTTAGATGCTTTAATTTCATATCTAAGCGAAGACAAAATGGCCACTACACCTTCAACTAGAGAAGAAATATCATCTGCACAAGCAGTCTTACTTGGAGCTCTAGCCCCTGGTGTTAACGTCAGTTCAATTTCTTCTACTCCACAAAGCATTTCTTCGTTTATCATCCAATATTACTGCGAGTATTGATTGAATTTGTTCACTGGGTTTCAGGGTCCTACATGGAACACTCTAAAAACAGCTTTTTTGATGCTGGGTTTTTGTCTCGCTGTGATGCTGGGCTTGGCATTATCTTCCAGTGATTCTTACGTGGTACTTCATGTTGTATTTTTGGTTCTTATCGCAGCGACTCTGTTTTTGCTTCTTAGCTGGTAGGTTAATTCTTAGCTCAATTTGATTGTGGATTTTGTTGTTGGATTTGAAATTGCCTGATTTGGCTTAAGATCAAAATTTGTGGTTGACATAATTTATGTATTTGGTGTTATGTATTAGTTTGTAGGTTGCAGATCTGCTATATGTTTCTCTTATTGCAACTTATTCTTCATTTTCTGATGATTTATACTGGTATCTGGATGTCTGTAAATAATTAATTTAGCTTGTTTAAATATTTCCCAAATGCCAAAAACGTATATATCATTTCCGATCAGGAGTGTGAATAAATTTGTTATGTAAAAATT